>NC_056732.1:976260691-976523191 GCF_019279795.1 Protopterus annectens | reverse complement strand
AGATGGGCATCCAGGACAGATGATGTCATATGTAGCAAACTGGTAATGCGGGCTGCCTAGTAACTTGCCACAATACTGAGGGGGTTGCAGGAATGTCTAGCAAGTACTGGCTGTGCAGTACCCATGTCAGCAATTGCCTGAACTCTGCAAGCTTGTGGCCTATTGGTTAGGATAATCAGATGTGACAGTTGTACCACAGGAAACATCAGCCAGGCCTCTCTACAGGTAGTGTATGCATAACAGAAGAGGTCCCCCAAAAGTCATGCATTGCAATGTGTACTGGTGCACCATGACCATGTTGGAAACCTACAGACAGTATAATTTAAGATACATGTGCTGCACAACCAACACCTCACCCCACCTCAGGCCCACCATCCCCATCTGTACTGTGCCAGTGTACACCTGTATGTTTGCCATTTATTAGTTGGGACTAGGCTGTTATACGTGGTGTTCAGTATTTGGGACACTGCAAACTGACACACATGTATAGGCCATAGTTGTCAAGCATCTGGAAAAAGGCTGAAAGTGGGGAGGGGGTGTCATCATGACACACCAGTGCACTGTAGCAGGGATCCTAAGGTTGCTATGAATGGCTGTAGCTGCACACAGTCAGGGTCAGGAACTGTGGCAGACGTAACCCTGACTCCACAGCAATAGTGACAGCAGTGTGTGAACTCCAAGGGATGTGCACATGGGTTGACCTTGCAATCATGCAGAGTTGGGGGACATTTGTAGGGCAGACTGACCATATACTGGCAAATGCAGATGGCCCATGCTAGTATACCCCTGCCAGGAATAGTGACTGCTGTAGTACACATAACAGTAGGTGCAACAAACCATCATGATAAGGGTGTGCACACATATGCACCCACAAAGTGTATGCACTGTGGTCAGCATCAGCATAACTAACACATTTGTTAGACACTGTATTTGATTGTACAGGACATATGTCGCATATCAGGCTCATGTAATGTTAACATATGCAGTGATGTGGTCCCATTGCATATCAAGGAAGAGGGTGTCATATCAATAAGGGTGTGTACACTCCCCATAGCCATGGTAAGGTTTGGCAGTTGTCAGTGTAATAGTATTGTATTGGTCATACATGCACCGCTGATGCTGACATCTGTAAATCAGACATCAGGCATTCACAAATGACATCTGTCCACATATCATCCCAGGTATGTGTCGGACAAACACATAGGGGCTGCGAGCATTAGAGCAGACATAACTGACACAGTAATACACATTCAGCAATGGTGTGTACACCTGTGAGGTATGGTGCACAGTACATGGCAGGGTGCAGAACAGGTGCACACCAATACTGTGTACATGGGTGCAGTGTTTTCCAGGAGAAGGGGCATCACCTACTAACACGGCCCATGCATCACACACATGTATACTGTTGCTAGCATGGATTGACTATAGCTGCACTGCATGCTGTTGAGTACCATATGATGTTATGTGATCCTATCTCGCCTACATTCTGAATGATGGGTTCGGAGCCGATCCCTCGGCTCCGACTCGGCACGCTTATGCCAAAGAGCGAAGTCTCTTATTGGCTGAGCTTACTATATCCCAGGATGCACCACTACCAGTCTCCCAGATCTCGTTTGCCGCTTCCCTGCGAAGACGTGGTCTCGAGCTGGCTGGGCTGAGTAGTTTATTTAACTAACTTTTCTGTCAGTTTTTTGCTGTTTTTTGTCTCAAAAGCTGTTTTAACGGCTAACGCTCTCATTGTGTGTGTTTGGATTGTTGAAAGACTTGTTGTGTGATTGGGTTGAGTTGGTTTCGGCCCCGCTTTCATCTAGGGCCTTCCCGGTTAGTCAACCCTTCTAAAACCTTACAGGGTTTTCATAGTTCCCTGTCATTTGCTCTAGCGATAACTGTAAGCCTATATTTAGGTTTGTCTATCAGTAAGTCAGTAATTACATATTTTCCTGTCAAAGTTACTGAAATTGTCTATCATAATGTCTCAGACTCCTAGGCCTTGGGCTTTAAAAAATCTGAAATGTAGTTTCAAAATGTCTATCACAGGCGATCACTCGCTCTGTGTGTATTGTTTGGGTGCAAAACACTTACAGGAGTCATGCAGTGTATGTCACGCTTTTTCCTCAAGGGTCCTCCAGGAGAGGAAAAATAAATTGATTCTTAAGGGTTTAATTAAACCTTCCTTTGAAGAAGCCTTGGCATCCTCTCCTTCTCCGCCTAAAAACAAAAGGGCGACCGTTCCCACAAGTCCCTCGGACCCGACCGCTAAGAGACATAGGCAGGCCTCTCCTTCGGCTCCAAGGACTTGGGCCGAGGTTGAACGGTCTGCCTCGATGCCACCAGTATCGACTCCTCTGGCTTGAGCCGATGGCTGGGGCATCGAGGCGGGTCACCGTCGGCTCCACTGGTCTCGAGCCGACAGGGTCGCTCGCTCAGACACTTCCTCCTCCTCGGCGAAGTCCACCTCGGCACCGATGGAATCTGGTGTGTGTATTCCTTCGCGCCCGATAGTCATAGAGTCACCTCGGGCGGTCCCCTAGTCCTTTGGGCCGTTGGAGGCCTTCTCGAACCCGTTCTGTTTCCTCTCGGTCTTGAGGATGTCGGATTCTGATATAGACAGGGTGCTCCAAAGACTGTTCCAGTCCCCAGTCTTCCAAAAATTTGTTTCGGTTCCGACCCAGCTGGCTTGAGCCGATGACCCTGGCCCACCCCATTGCCATTCCTCCTCCGACTGCTTGCTCCGTCGGAGCAGGTGCTGTTGGAGCCGGTGGAGATCTTAGGGTCGGCTCCGACCCTTACTCCAACCCAGACCTCGGGTCCGAGTTTGATGCGGACTTCTTGGCTGGACCGGGGTGATGTTTGGGACCTATGCTTTCGGTTCGAGCCTCCCCTCGGTGCTTCGCGGGACTTCCGTCAGCCATCACGGCTCAGGGACGGACACTCCCAGGATTCTGGGGTCCGGCTTTCAGAGCCATGAGGAGTGCCTTGGCCAAGTCCTCTTGGTCATCTCTCCGGCTTTACGGCACCTTCCCTGGGCGTGGAGACTGGGTCTTTGGCAGTTTCCCTGTCCATAGTCAGCGGAGCCCGGGGCCTGAGGTTACCCCCATTGGGGTTCCCCTCCTCCTGAGGGTTCTTGGTGTCTTCGGAGGAACCCCAAGGAAGAGATCGTGCAAGAGGAAGCACATGGACTCCCAGTCTATTACATCAGACACTGATCTTGATGATGCAGAGGGTCCCGAAATCGTCCTCGGATGATGTCTCATTTGCAGACATCTTAGAGATCCTCAAACAACGAGGCGGCTGGATATCCAAACCCCCCTCTGCTGATGAGTCAGTGCTCCTCAAGGCCTTTGGGGCTCAGCCCTCCGCCTCCTGGGTGTCTCCGCCCTTCGGACGAGCTTCTGGATTTAGTTTGTCGAGGCGTGGGAACCAGATACCGTGGAACCAGTCCCTTCTCGTCCAAATAAATTTTTGTCTGCTCCCCGAGAAGGAGTTCCTCACTAAAGGCGTGGCTGTAGATGCCATGGTGGTGGCATCTGCTACACAACAGGAAGTGGCAGAGGCTTCAACGTCCATCCATCCTCCTAATAAGGAGTCTAGGAGTATGGACAGGTACGGGAAGCGCACCCTGACTTCAGCGGCCTTTACTTTAAGGTCTCTGAATTATTTGGCACATTTTACCAGGCTTCAGAGGGATCTGGTCAAGGGGTTGTCAGATTCCCTCTCGGGTAACCTACCTGTGCAGCTCGCCCAGTCGGTTAGCTCTCAGTTGGCTATCCTTCGTCAATTTCTAACTCGTCCATGAGGCTCATTTCCTATGCGGCCGGAGGCGGAGTAAGCGGCAGGCACAGGCGTGGCTCTCACAGACAAGCCTGGCTCTTGTGTCAGTTCAGGAGGCCTTCAAGTCTTCCTTCGCCAACGCTCTCCTTTGATGGGTCCTCCTTGTTTGGACCCAAGGTTAAAAGACACCCTTACCCGCTGTGAGCAAGAGGAAAAACTTTATCTGCCGTAGGTGCCCATTATTCCACTCCTTTCAGCCTTACCCCAAGGCTAAAGGAAAAAATGGTTCCATAAATCCCGTTTTTCTCCCAACAGCAGGAAGATTCCCCTCCAGAGGCAGAGGGCGGAAATTTTTCAGGGCGCCGTCCCAGAGGCGGCAGAGGCCCCGCAATTCTGGAGACCGCGGAGTCCTTTCGTGGCTCTTCAGCCTCCCTGCGTCATGAGGGATTGCCCGGCTGTGCTGCTCGAGCCAGTCGGGTGTCGTTTTAAGCACCTAAAAGCCTGGGAGTCAATCACTCAGGACAGATGGGTGCTTCGGATCATTGCGGAGGTTACACCATCCCATTCACATACTCTTCCACCGTCCAGAAGAATCCGGACCCACCACCCAGTCAAAGGAAATGGCAGCCGCAGAAGCTTTAAAGCTGCTAGAAAAGGAGTCATCCAACGGTCCCCACAGACCAGATCGGATCAGGAAATTACTCCAGGTTCTTTTAGTGCCAAAAGACAGGGGACCTGAGACCAATATTGGATCTCAGCAGACTGAACCAATCCGTCACGAAATCCAAATTCGAATGGTCACGTTACAATCCATTCTCCCATTGTTGGAGAAGGATGTTTGGATGTGCTCCATAGACCTCAAGGACGCCTATTATCACATACCCGATACATCAGGCGTCCAGGAGGTATCTGCGCTTCAGCCTGGGAGTCAGCCATTACCAATTTTGCGCTCTGCCCTTTGGTCTCACCACTGCCCCAGGGTGTTCACCAAGTGTTTGGCAGTAGTGACGGCTCACCTGAGAAGTCTTGGATTCCAAGTGTTTCCCTATCTGGACGACTGGCTCCTGACTGCCACCACCAGGCATCTACTAATGGACAACCTCAAAGCCACCATCTCCTGGGTATTACCCTGGGGATTACATTCAATTGGTCAAAGTCTGTCTTGCTGCCCTCTCAACGCATAAAGTTCATAGGAGCAGAGATAGACTCAAGATTGATGCACGTCTTTCTTCCTGCCGAAAGGATCCAAACTTTACAGGGCCAAGTTCAAGCTCTGATCTCGAGATCCAAAGCCCCAGCCAGGATGGTTCTACAAGTTTTAGGCTCAATGTCTGCCACGGTTCTTTTAGTTCCTCTGGCAAGATTGCACATGAGGATTCTTCAGTGGCTATTGTCAACTCAATGGTCCTTTCAGGATCTTCCCTCAATCATCACATCATGATTACGGAAATATGTCGAAGGGACCTTCGCTGGTGGCTTCAGACATCCAATTTGGATCAAGGAAACCCCTTTGTTCTTCCCTCTCCAGTGGTTACCCTGACGACAGATGCCTCCCAGATAGGGTGGGGGGGGGCATTGTCTGGGCAGGCTAGTTCAGGGCTCCTGGCTTCCAGAAAGCTCTTCTCCACATCAACGTGTTGGAGATGAGGGCTGTACTTCTATCCCTACAGGCCTTACACAGGTTTCTTCCTCAGGGCATCATCGCCATCCACACAGACAACATGTCGGTGGTCTGGTATCTGAACAAACAAGGAGGGACCAGATCTTACCCCCTTTGCAGAGAGGCCATGAGAGTGTGGGAATGGGCTGTAGCTACCAACCGCTTCTTGGTAGCGACCCACATTCCGGGAAGGTCAAATATATTGGCAGACAAATTAAGCAGGACAATTCTTTCTCCTCACGAGTGGTCTCTAAACCAATCAGTAGCAGCTCAGGTTTTCAGGAGATGGGGGCGCCCGCTGCGACCTATTTGCAACTCCACTGAACACCAAGTGCCAAAGGTTCTTCTCCTTGATTCCACATCAGGGAGTGCCAGCGATGGATGCTCTAGCACAACCTTGGCCAACAGGACTACTTTATGCCTTTCCTCGATTCCACTTCTCTCCAAAGTCATTCAAAAGCTTCTCAATTGGGGTTCAATGATACTGATTGCCCCATACTGGCCTCGTCAGGTATGGTTTCCTTACCTGAAGAAGCATGCGGTGGACGATCCGTGGACTTTAGACCTAATTCGGACCTGCTAATTCATCGGTCGGGACATCAGCACCAGTCCCTTGATCTTTGAAATTGACAGCTTGGCTCCTCCACTTCCGACTTTAGTCAGAAGTCACACACTAGACCGGAAGTTGTTCACATTTTATCTTGACCCACAAACCCACCACTAACAAATTGTACCTTAGTAAGTGGAAGAGGTTTGCTATCTGGGCTCAACTCAAGGGCTTAGACCCTATTACTGCTCCTATCCCAGAGGTTTTGAAATTCTTAACATCCCTGTTTAATCAAGGATCTTCTGTCTCTACTATTAAAGTCCAACTAGCGGCTATCTCTAAATTCCACGAATCCATGGATCCTCCATTGATGAGCAGCAGACTATGCAAAACTTTCATTAAAGGTGCGGGCCTGTTAAGACCCCCAACTTTTCATCCTGCACCTCCGTGGGATCTTGATTTGGTGCTTCGAGCATTAACATCTTCCCCTTCGAACCGGCTGCTACATGTGAGTTAAAATATCTGTCTTGGAAAACTGCCTTCTTAGTTGCAATTACTTCTGCAAGAAGAGTTTCAGAGCTTCAAGCCCTGTCTATTAAGCCACCGTACTTGATTTTCCACAAGGATAGAGTATCACTTAGGCCTAATCCATCCTTTGTCCCAAAGGTCTGTTCTAGTTTCTGTCTCCAACAATCTCTAGAGCTACCAGTTTTCTTCCCAAAATTCTCCAATGAAGCAGAATACACTCTCCATAAATTGGATGTTCACAGGCAATTACGCTTCTATTTAGACAGGACTCAGCAACCGTAAGTCAGACCAGTTGTTTGTGTCCTTCTCGGATAATAAATTGGGTCAAACCATCACAAAAGCTACTATCTCCAAATGGATCAGAGATTGAATAACTCAGGCTTATTCTTCTTCGAATAAGCAACTTACAACATCTATCAAAGCTCATTCTACCAGAGCTATGGCTACGTCTATAGCTTTTCATTCCAAGCTCGCTATATCGGAGATTTGTGCTGCGGCTACTTGGTCCAATCCGCACACTTTCATTTCCCACTACAAATTGGATGTGGCATCTAAAGGACGAGCATCATTTGGTTCCACGGTACTCAGGAGTGTTTTCCAGTGAGCCACCCAGGATTCAGGTGCTAGAGCTGTCCCATCATTCAGAATGTAGGCGAGATAGGATCACATAACATCTTTTAGTTATGTACTCACCATAACTTCAGATGTTTGGGATCCATCTCGCCTACATTCCTAAAAAACCCCCCTCCTTCCCCTGCCTTGGAGATCAGAAGAGATTGAGCGGTTTTGAGTTCTACTGTTTATCTTGTTTCATCTGGCGATGTTATATAAGCAGGGCGTGCATGTGTGCATGTATGCGGACAAACTAGATCTGGGGGACTGGTAGTGGTGCATCCTGGGATATAGTAAGCTCAGCCAATAAGAGACTTCGCTCTTTGGCATAAGCGTGCCAGTGGGAGCGAGGATCGGCTCGAACCCATCATTCAGAATGTGGCGAGATGGATCCCAAACATCTGAAGTTATGGTGAGTACATAACTAAAAGTTATGCATGTTGACAGATGGGTAATGGAGGTCTGTGTGTACTATCTTTGTGCAACCTCACCTGTAGGTGTGTGTGTGAGGGTGGGGGGTTATTTTGTCTGTAAGTGCAATCTGGTGGAGTGGAGGGGGGTTGATTCATGTAGGATGTGTGTGTGTGTCCATGTATGCACATGTGATTGTGGGGTTGTTCATACGTCAGTACTTCCCTTTGGAATCATGCAGTACATAGACATGGACTGACACATGAGAAACCAGGAATACTTGTCTGATATGTAATCTCAGGACAGCTGATAGTATAATAAGGTCTGTAGCATAGAACATGCATTGGGAGGGAAACTAGAGACCAGGTATACTGTTAAAATTGTAATCAGCAGAAAGGTGAATGACTACCCATGTATGCAGCACTACAGATGCATTGGAGAATTACTAGACACTACCAGGGAGTGTAACCATATATTACTGTTGTCCACATAATAAGTTAATTGAGCAACAGATCTTGTATCTTCTGAGCAATAGATACGTATGACACTCCAGTGCTTGACATTATTGAGTGACCGTAGTAGTCCTTAACATATGGGGGCCATGATCATGATGTCCGGACATACCCAGAGTGAACACTGGATGGCAGCAGTGAGTCCTTGTAAAACCTACTCCAAACAAGTGAAAGAGGTAATGGAGTAACAGGTCATGTGTTGTGATCACTTGTCTGGGCATTTCTAAGAATGATATGTTAATGAGTGTTAATAATAAGTGTATGTTTCCAAGTGTGATGCAGGATGGGGAACTTACATGAATAAACTTGAGACAGTCTGTAAACTCAGGGACAGGTTGGTGTTCTGGTGGAATTTCAGGGTGTGTGTGTGTGTGTGTGTGTATATGTGTATATATATGTGTGTGTGTACTGTTATGCAATGCTGTACAGGTCTTAAAGTCCGTTTCTTGTTTTCCTCTCACAGGTGGTGAGGTGGATCAGGGTCTCTCCTGCATGCAATCTGAAGTTGGTGTCCATACAGACACCGAAAATGATGATAGGTGTGTTGAGGCACAGGCGAGGTTGTCAGAGGCTGAAACTTCACCATCGTTTGACATCCCGCTGTTATCCACCCCAACCCTGCACACAGTCACAGTGCTTATAGATACCCCTTCACCAGTGGCCACAGCAGAGGGACAGTTGGCGGTTGGTGGCAGTGCACAGGAGTTTGTGGTATCTATGGCTGCTGTGTCTGGACACAGCAGGCATAGCCAGATGTCCGGCAGGGCACCACACAGGCAGATGTACCGGGGTGCTCATGGGAGAGCCGCTGGTCATTGTGCCCCTGGCAGAAGTGCCACAACTGCTTACACCAGATGCATGTTTCAGACTGTCATGGGGCACAGGCACATATGGAACTGTACACCAGACAGGGCCTGAGGCTGCAGAGGGCTACTTTCTCATCTGTAAGTGACAACATCCATGAACTTGCAGGTGCCATCCATGATTATACAGAGATCATGGATAGATGGTTGGGTGAGATGGTGGGCCTCATCGACCGTGGATTGTCTGTGCTAGATCATGTGGTGGGAGTGGGGCGACACCTGTGTGAATGTAGGCCAGCAACACCAATATCTGGTGATCGACGTGGACATGCAAGGACACCAAGCCACTCCCAAAGTGGCAGTACCAGCCTCAGCACTGCAGGGGGGGTGCTGTCCACACCACACCACAGCAGGTCACATGCATGTGGCCCTGGCCAGTTCCAGGAGGGACCTGGTTCCAGTGAACATATGGCATCATCAGGGGAGAGTAGCACATTGAGGCCTATACCTGGACATGCCCATGGAACCCCTGGCAGGCACAGTCCATGTTTCTGTGACCAGAAGTGGTGAACTGCACACCCTGCCAGGTATGGTCTGCAGCTGTCCAAGAAACACCTGTATAGGGCAGCCACATGGCAGAACTGTGTGCATGCATACCCACACACTATACAGACACACCTAGGGCAACCGCATACCTACACATACCACATCACCATGCCCATATTAGCAACTTGCACCCCTCACCCACACACATGGTGTCAAATGTATGGCCCACCCTAGGTCGCTGGCAAACCAACAGCACACCCTGTGCATATGATGATACCTGTGCCACATCCTTGTCATCCATAACATCGATGCAGGGACAGGCTAATATGGTTCTGATGCACACGGTAACTGTACTACAGTGTACCAATGTACTGCTGTGTAACATGTTGTCAGCAGTGATGTTTAATGCTTACATGTCAGGTAGTGTAACTGTCCAGCCATGATGCATTATAGCTGTTAGTAACACTGAGTGATTGTGGTCTCTGTAATGTTATCCATTTGTGTTGTAGATGTATATGTGTCAGCAGGAGGATGGTCTGTCATATCTCACAAGGGGTATGGCACTGTGGTGGCTGTGCTATATCCCGGGTACAGTTGAACACGTCACAGGTCTGTATAACAGTTACTGCCTGTGCCACATGGACAGGTGACCCCCTGGAACATGTATATTCAGCAACCTGAAGAAGATCCCTCCACATACACACACACTCTTACTTGGCAACATTGGGACTAGACCCCTATCTAGGTATGTAGTGCTACTGATGTGTGTGGCTTTACTTGCACACACCATACAGCGTTTAGGACGAGGTGTGTTCCAGGTTACATGCAGAATATCCCCAGGCATGTACAATATGGTAATGGGGGATGTAATGGTTGTAAATGGACAATACATAATGTTACATACCATCATATATGCATTAACAGACTCATAACAGGCAGACACACATCCGAGAGACCTGGGCCTATCAGTGCTAACTTGTCAGTGTGTCCAATGGGTTACAGGTAGGCTGCACACAGCACATGCATAACTGGGCTAGATTGTGTTATCAGTTACCTGTATGGTTGATGGTGACAGTGGTCACCATACAATGGTACATGGGGCATGTACCAGTGGTACCATGGTGTAATGACAGTGTACACAGCACCTACACCTCACTCTGGATATTGTACACACTGGAACCCATGATGACACTCTGACATACCCACCATTACACAATGACCAGGACTGCGATACAACCCATTGTCCATCCCAAGAGTGGTACTACAGGGATATGCATCTAATCCACATGCCCCAGGCATAGTAGGGTGATGCATTGTCATGCCTCTCTTATGGGCAGCAACATCACTATCCATAATACTGTGTGGCAATGCATATTGTAATAGGAGTATGTGGCCTCGGAATGCTGTACCTATAGATATACACATATGCACGCATACACATACTCAGTGGGTATCCCATGCCCATCAACCCATTTGTACAATAGTGTTGTGCTGGTACTGCAAGGCTCAGGTAGCCTTTAGGGAAAGGAGTGTAACAGGGTACATGTAATGTCCGGTACAGCAGCAGCCACATGTAAGTGTTGTGGTGAGTGTGAAGGGCATCATGGCATTCCCAACTACAGGTGTAGTAACACACAGACACAGATATCCTCAGTAATGCACATGTACACATTTGTCAGTACTGGGGTGCATCGCTGCAGGTGGTCATAGGTGTGTACCTGGCTATTGTCCATGGAGAGATGGGAAGTGTAGGGGATGTGTTTACAGTGGTATCATGCCACCTGCCATGTGCCAGCAGGTAATCTATCTACAGACACCACTGTGGTGACCCTCAGGGCGAGAGTGACATGCATCAGCCAATCCTCTGGATGCCTCCTGCAAATGTCCGGTGAGGTTATCCAGTTGACATGTATGCAACATGTATTACAAAACATGGTTAGTGTCTGTGTTGGAGACCTGTAACCAATCATGTTCTGTTGACTTTGGTAGTGTAGTAGAGGTACCCGTGGCATGTGGTGCATACAGGGTGTTGTGTCCTATCTATGCCAGTTATAACACAGCTGGGCAGACATGTCAGTGTCAGTCAAGCATAGTTTGCCTGTACGTATCCAAGCTGGATACCTGACATCTGCACATGGACTGTCAGACATCAGCTTGCCAACTAGCTATGCAGTAGGATGAATGTGTTGACAGATGGACGTCTGACACCAATATGTATGCCATTACTGACATGTACTATACAGACAGTAGTCTACAGTTAATTTCCACATGTTAGATCATTATGCAGTAGGAGATATATACCGTGACACAGCTCACACACCAGGTGCATGACAGTGGGGACTGAAGAGTCCATCTATGCATGCAGGAGTGCTTGTTACCAGTACTATAGTTAGCAATCAACTCTTGCTTGGGAAAGCACTGTCAACAGTAGTAACATAATGATACACTACATGCCAGTGTGACTGCATATAACCTGGGATACTACCCTTGTATGTAACACATTCACATGGATAAGAGTGTTGTACAAGCCATATATAGTCAAGTGTCCCAGACGGGAGACATACACCCCTTGCAATTGTAATGACAGAACATAGACACATGCTATGTACATGGCATTACATACACTTATTAGAGATGTAATTACCCTGCTATGTTATCAGACTGGGATGTGAGCACTGATTACTAGGGCTGAGCCATGCTTAGCAAGTGTCAGCATTGCTGCAGTATAACAGCTAAGCACATTTGCGTACTGGTAAGCAAAGCCTACATGGTGAAAGCGCCCGTACGTTTAACCATATATTAGCATTGCTTAGTTTCATGCAAACCCACGCAAATGCACTTAAAGCTGCTCAAAATCACCTTAACCACTCTGTATCCAGTAGCCCTTGTTCTTCCCAGCAACAAAATAAACAGCCCTTGCAGGTCTTGAACCCAGGACCCTGTACACTATAGTCAACAGTTAACCACTACGCCATGACAGCTGTGAAGACAGTTGTTGTTTTTCCAATATATATTTCAGTACATATATTGAATAGTATTGAACAATTGCTGTGACTTCTACAATTGTGTAGTACTTGTTAGTGATATTACTATTGCATCACATATGTTATATCTAAATATACACATATCAGATACATATGGTGTGATTCATCTGGGATTGTATACACAACAGTAATGTTTACACATGACAAGGATATGGATATATACATATACATATGTAGATATATATCTACATGTACATACACATATATATTCATATATATGTATTTATACACATCTGTATAGTGCGTCATATATATGGCAATTTATAGATCTCTCTGTATATGTGTATATATATATATATATATATATATATATATATATATATATATATATATATATATATATATGTACATACATCATATATGTACAGATATGTCTATTTATGTTGATATATATGTAGATACCTATAACTATATGTGCATATATATCTATATATCTGTATATGTGAAGCCATATATAGATGTGTATATGGTATGTATATGAGTTTATATATATATATATATATATATATATATATATATACACACACACACATATATATATATCCATATATGTATGTAGATATGTATGTGTTTATATATATATATATATATATATATATATATATATATATATATATATATATATATATATATATATATACACACACACACATATATGTTTACCATATGTTTAGAACATGGAGTGGAGTCTTACCTCAGCACCAATAGTCTCAACCTCTTAGTGCAAGGGGATGTCATGTATGTATTGCAGGTATATATGTAGACTGTTGTTATTGTAACAGGGGTTGTCTTAACAGACGTATGTGGGAGGTCACATCTGCTATTGACATGTACGTCATCAGTTATTGACAGACATCCTAAGGACATCATAGTACAGTACCACTGATAGCACAGTAATGATACTGTGGACTACAGAAGAGATGAAGAGATATGACCAATATATGTGGACAGTCTGGCGCACTCTGGTCACTCCAGAGGTATACACAGATCCCCTTTGTGTGAGACATGTGGACCAAGCCTGACAATGTGGATGTTAACAGCCATGTACATGGGTATATCATGTAAATACTGGACTACATATGCCCACACAGTTTATGCATTCACACACTCCTATCTGTCCTGACACATAATAACTGGTGGTGCAGAGGTCACATGGCCACATACTACCCAGCAGTTAGTGACATACATCTGTACAGAATCCCACTGCTTTGTCATAAATACACAATAGTTATGGTGGCCCGGCAGCAGTACGTCATGCAAATATCTGGACATAACATCACACTGGGTAATTACACTAAGTTGCTAGGCATATAACAAAGCACTGTACAAACTGCAGGCAGACTGCCACAGCACTGGCCTACATTTTGTATTGGGGAATACACATGTACCTGCAAATTTAGCAGGCTCTACAGGCATGTCACAGCACAGACTAACAGACACCTGAGTGAAAGTGCATACCCACAACCAATGTGAATACAGCCACAGCCACATATGGTATGCAAGCTTAATATTACACTATATGGACTGTCTGATCAACACCATCCACATATGTGCACTCACACACTAACCCTGCATATACTGGGTCACGAACACAGTGTGGTCCAATGCCTGTCTGTGGTATAGGACACGTGTGTTTGGCCCTACAAACATATTAGCCAATAGGGTACCATACACTGGAGCAGATTGAACAGGACCAAGAACAATCACATCTACCACAGTCTGTGCACAGACCAAGGTACGTATTCACAATACACATACTGTCGACAATCACCATTAGTACACAGACCCCACTACTGTACACACAACCAGAGAATGCCTAGATTATGTCCTCAGACATAACTCCTACTATACATAACATGTCTAGCAGTCTGATATCTGACTGGCTTGTTATCAGGTATGATGTCAATAAATAATGGTGTACAGAACATATGCACTTCTTACTGCATGACATATGTGCAAAGGTTGATAGACTTGCAGCTGGAGCCACAAACACTGGGCCAGTATTGGCATGTTGCTGTGATACCCTCATACATTTGCTGTTGTAACAGGGTTTGTTGTGACATATGCCCTATGAGGGATATGAAGTCAGTAACTGTCATGGTTGCCACCATGTACTGACTGCAATCCTCAGACTATGCTTCTGCAGTTCTAAGATAAGTGATCTGTGCGTAACACAAGAAACATAAGACTCCAAACACTACCCAGTCTGCAAATAACCATACAGGTGGGAGTTTCCTCAAACACATAACACTGTCATGACAGGTATTAAATCATGTAGACCAGCCATATTCACACAAACCCTGTTAAACCAACATTACTCCAAATGCATAAGAGCAACACTTACATTCTGTAGTCATGTCTGGAACATCCCCCTCCTGTTTGTTGACCTGTCTCCACAGTATATGTTGTTAGATGTATATCCCAATAACATCTGTGATGGTATTTGCCAAACACCGACATGAGGTCCTGCTCACAGTGAATGAAAAGGCCCAACACCCACATGATGTTCCTAGGTATAGGAGTGTGTTTCCATGCAATTGGTTATGGGAATGTTACCACAGCTGTTCCACATGCAATCAGCTAGTGGGGGACTGCAATTTGTGCAGAGGCCATCAGCTGATCATGAGCATCACTTACAAAACACAAGTTGCTGCCTAAGCAAAGCAGGTGTACTTCTCCACATCCACCAGAGAGGGAGTGGGATAGACAGACAAAGACAACGTAAGACAGGGAGGGGGTGGAAGAGTAAAACCCAAGCATGTTTGTGTCACACACTTACCAGTACAGGGTTTCAAACCCCTGCCTATGTATTGCTATCACATGTCTATGCAGTTATTGCATCCGACACAGAGCATACATGTTGGGGAGCTGTCCAAAGATATATCAGATGGTGAATGACATCTGCAACAGTGATAAAGGAGGGATAAGGTAGGTGTAGTACATATGCCTGTCCACATGAACAAGTGTCAATGTTGATGCAGCCACACCCTCTCAGGGATTCACACACATTATCCCAGTTGGCAGGGTCAGGATTAGACTTCCTAACTAGATAATTTGCCACAATACAGTAATACGCAGGTATCACATGCACCACAGGGGTTATCAGGATGATATATGGGCAAAGGGTATGTGAAGGTGTCTATCATCAGAAGGCATGCTTCAGTAGGCCAATGGGAAGTGTAGTGAGTTTGAATGGCGCCAAAATCATTATACTCCACACACATGCAGACACAGGTTGCCAGTACTGACATGTATGGGTGCACTGCTTCACAGGTGTGTAGTGGTTGACTGTGCCAGAAGGCTGTACAAGGCTGGGTAAAGGGTATACATTGGCATCAGGCCACACAAAAATGGTCTGCAGTGTGGCTCAGGGGTGTAGTGTCTGGATTGGCCCACACAGGTGGGTATTGTATTCATCATCCAGTCATCTGGGTTACTATTGTGGGTGGCCAGTGCTATGCAATGCTTGCCATGTACGTGTTCTATAGTCCATGACATGGATGGTGTCTGCGATGTGCACACGTCCCCCATGCACGTTCTGTGACTTGTGGATGTGTACCTGGGGTGTCTGGGGCATGTGGTGTGCACAGATTGTTATCATCAGATGTATTATTCCTGGCCTCATATGGTGGGAACTGCCAATGGACACCAGGTTGACCCTGCACCTCCATTGACAGCATGATGCAGGTATTCCCTGGTGTCAGTGGAATCTGTCCATACAGGGCATGTGCATAAGGCATGGTATGTCCTTTGTGGGTTACATTTGCTGGCACTACAGTTGTTGCAGGCGTCCAGTGGGAACATAGTGAAGGAGCACTGTATGCAATTATGTGCCCATTGTAGTGATGTGACAGGGTTCCATGCCCTCTGTAGTCTGCTGCAATCACACCATGGTTACTATCTGTGGGCAATATGCAGGGAACTATCAACATAATGGTTATTGCCTAGCCGAGTGTGTTTGTGTATGACACATGGGTAGAGAGTGTTCTCTGGGTAATACAAGGGTTGCCTAAATTGTTCACCAGGCCTTGCTGTCAGATGTAGGGGTATGGATTTTCAACCACAGCCTCTCTGCTGTTTGACATCTGTTATCCTTGTAAGGTGGACATTGTGACATATAATAGGCCCACCATATAAGAAATGTGCAAAACCTGCTCCACAATGAGTCCAGATGTTACACACTCACAGCCATCTCCACACAGGATATGAATGACCCACACACACACACACACACACACACACCAAGTCTCATATTTACCATGTCTGGGATTGAAACTCCTATCTAACTAGTATATCACACTACAGCATTACACAGTTATAGCATGCACCACGGAGATTACTGGGCTATTCCTTCCCCAAAGGTATATTTCAAAGTGAATGACATAAGCAGGCTTGCCAGAGAAGGGCAATGGAGGTTGTAGTGACTGTGAATGGCCTCAGAAGCATTGCTCCCTACACAGACAAACAAACACACACACTTGCCATGTCTGGGAATAGAACTCCTACCTAACTAGTATTTCACACTACAGTATTACGCAGTCATAGGACACGCCATGGACATTACTGGGCTACTCCTTCCCCAAAGGTGTATTTCAGAGTGAATGACATTAGCAGGCTTGCCAGTGAAGGGCAGTGGAGGTTGTAGTGATTGTGAATGGCCTCAAAAGCATTGCTCCTTACACAGACAAACAAACATACACACAAGCATCCACACTTGCCATGTCTGGGAATAGAACTCCCACCTAACTAGTATATAACACTACAGCACTACACTGGTATGGGACGCGCTATGGAGATCACTGGGCTATTCTTTCCCCAAATGTGTATTTCAAAGTGAATGACATCAACAACCATGCCAAGGTTGGGCAATGCAAACTGTAGTTCATAGGTTCATAGGGTCATATGTTGATACTAGGCTATTGGCCCTAGGGTCTATACATGTCTAGACATGGCAATTCTCTGTCTATGACTTCCCACAATATTTACTTCATTGCATCCCTGTCTAGAGGGGCAGCTGACATGATCTCCGGGCTAAATGTCCTATCTTCCATCCACTTGTCCAGGTTCCTTTTGAAGAGGACCAAAGAGACACTCTGCTTGACATCATTTTCACACTGAGCTAATCGGAGGAAGTCAGAGGAAGGGCTCTGAGCTAACTAATCTATGATATATAACATTAAGTATCCTGTTTTTTGCTTATTTCTCAGTTATTTATAGCACTTTTATTTTACTCACAGTGTGTGAGGTATTAAGTAGAATTTTCTACAATTGTTAAGCATCTGGGTGGGTTTGTTCTGATTTCCTGCTAGGAGTGTACCATATAACTTGTTTGCATTTAAAATCATTCTCTAGAGTCTCCTTGATCCTTTATCTGTTTAAACATTTCTGCAGTTTGTTTCTACCTAAGTAGTGCTGGTAGTGTAGCATTGTCCATATTCAGGCTTGTGTTTTGTGCCTAGTTGTTTGTTAGTAGAGGCTGTGTGTCTGCGCACATGTCCCAGGCCATCATAGCTTAGCCAAAGCCAGTATAGCATTTCAGTGAGAGTGAATTGTTTGTGGTCATTGGCTGACTGGGGTTGCCTAGACTCCGCCTTGGAGTAAGTACCTCATTGGTTCTTTCAAGCTTTTTTTAAAGTTGTTTCAGGTTTCAACTTTGTTACTTAAGTTAACTTGTGACTGTTTCTGCAATTTCACACTGAGCTAATCGGAGGAAGGGCTCGGACCTAACTAATCTCTGATATATAACATTAAGTATACTTTTTTTTTGCTCATTTCTGAGTTATTTATAGCACTTTTATTTTACTCACTCTGTGGAAGGTATTAAGTAGAATTTTCTACAATTGTTAACCATCTGGTTGGGTTTGTCTGTTCTGATTTTTGTTTCCCACCCTCCCTCCCTCTTGGTATCCTGTTTTTATACTTGGTGGCTTTGCAATTGCCTGCCCCTACTGTAAATTTGATTTGGGACACTCTTCCCAGTCTAGTGTCATTACCTCAATCTACCTATTCCAGGGAGAACATTTGAGAAGGCCAACCCAGTTAGCTTCTGCTCCTCCTTTCCCTTTTCCACTTTACAAAAAAAATAAATAAATATTTTCTAAGCTTGTTTCCTGCCTTTCCTATAAGTTGTCTAGTCCAGATACTGATTTGCTGTACCCCAAACTGTTTGAAAGCTTCTGAGCCCCCAATCCTTTCTGTGTTGGAGGGAAGCCTTCTAGCTTAATTTTATTTTCTTAGAACTAGCCAGTTTTCTAGTTTCAGTACTCAGATCTGTTTCTTTGAGCTCAACACTTGTTCAGAACTCATCGCAAGCACTAAATAAGCTACAAGTTACTACAGCACTCAACTTTCCTCACTTGTCTAGAGGAAAACAGTTTTTAGTAGTTAATAAATAAGCACCTATCCAGGCATGTCTAAGGGTCAGCTCCCGGTGTTTTCTCCTGTCTACCTGATGAATCTGGGCATCTTGGGGCAATGCAGCAATTGCCTCATGTACACAGACAACCCTCTCCTCCTACCACCCAACACTACAACTTGTGAGAGATGTACTTGTATAACCAAACTGGAAGCAAAGCTCTCTTCACCCAAGACTGGACTAGACAGTCAAGAGGAGAAGATAAACACTTGCACCACACCACACTCACCACATAGTCCCTCAAAACCTACACCACCAAAACACACACATAGAAACACAAAACACACACCTACAGTCACAGAGGCTCTCAAAAGAAATCTACCCAAGCAACAGGGACCTCCAAAGCAGAAACGCAAGAAACCTCCACCCCCCCCAACACAACCCAAATGACACATAGCCCACAAACTCAGTGTGCCACTCAAACACAGCCCATAAGGCATAACAACGTACCCAACACTCTAGTCATAGGTGACTCTATAGTCAGGCACACTGCTGTTCCACTCACCAGGCTAAACAAGGAGAAAGTTACTGTCAGCTGCCTGTCAGGTGCCAGGATCCACCACATAATGCATGCACTCAGGTCACTCCACAGCAAGTAAAATATGACTCTGTCATTATCCATGTTGGTGTGAATGATCTGAGATGTACCTCCCTGGACTACATGAAAAGAGACATGGAGGAGCTTTCTGATCTTGTAGCCCAGGCAGGTATGACCCTAGCCCTGAGTAGTATCCTACCATCACCCAGAATGATAACACAGTACAAGGACAAAATGTTTGACTTCAACAATTGGCTAAACTTCTGGTGTCATTCTAAGGGGATCCAGTATCTTTCTGCCTGGGATGACATGATCGACAAACCACGATGCTTTGCCAGAGATGGCCTGCACCTGTCACCCTTGGGATTCCAGATACTGGCTAAGGCTCTTGCCACCCCTATAGTGCCTTTTTAGGCAAGATTCAAATGACAAATTCACCACCGTAACAGGTACAAGTAAGCAAAATCTGAGGGTAATGCTACTTAATGCTAGAAGTCTAAACCTCAAAATCCACTCACTCGAGGCACTCCTTAAAATGGAGAACACTGACATCTGTGCAGTGGCACAGACCTGGTTCAAGGCTCCAGAGAGCACCCCTGCATTACCAGGCTATAATTCATACCACACCTTTCGGTCACCTAACCTGGACCAAAGCACTAAAGGCGGAGGCATGTCCATATTCATTAAGGATATCCACACCTCCAGGCTAGTTGTTCAGCGTAATGCATCCGAGATTATCCAAGTGCAACTAACTCTGGGCCAGACAGCATTGCAAATTGTAGCTTGCTACAGATCCCCCACCATGCCCCAGGATTCCCACTTCTCATTTCTTGATATACTGGAAAATATTAAGGTACAACCTAACACCCTAATAATGGGCGATTTTCAACTACCCCACCATTAACTGGGAAAACTACTCATGTACCAACTCTTGTGCTCAACGTCTTCTGGAATTCATAAATTTCAATGCCTTGAATCAACTTATCCACACCCCCACCAGGGGCAGCAATATGCTAGACCTGGTCATTACCAACATGGGCAACCGGTGTTCCACACCAGAGGTCAATTCCCCATTGGTGAGATCCGACCACAAGCAAATCATCCTACACATCCACATCTTACCTCCACCCCCCATTAGGAAAACCACCGTAAAAAATTTCTCCAAAGCCAACTTCATGCTTCTTAAGACAGAAGTGGCAAACTTCACGACACCCATGCTGAAGGACAATAGAGATATGACTGCTGAATCCTATACAATTGCACTTTATAAGCACTTACACGAGTGCATGGATCATGCAATCCCTAGCAGAACCAAGATGCTATCCTCCAAAAAAAGGAAGCCAATCTGGTGGTCCCCTGCTATAAGCAAACTCTACAACAGAAGAAAGAAACTGTTGCAAAAAAAAGAGTAAAATCCCATGATTGGAGGAACTCCATGGTCAGTCTCAGTAAGAAGCTGAGATCCCTCATAAAATCCTCCAAAGCTAGTCATGAAAACAAAATCGGCATTGATTCTACAGACAACCACAAAGCATTCTATAGCTATGTCAAGAATCTCAATGGCAACACTCAGATCTGCTCTGAATTACAGCACAATGGCACTAAATATACAGAAACAACTGATATTGCCAACATCCTAGCAGATAGGTTTAGTGCTAACTTTATCCCTCTCTCATCCCATAAAGGGCCCATCTTTATACTGGAAGAATGCAAAGTACTTGTAATCATGGCTGCACAGGTAAAAAACACACTCTCCAAAGCCAAGAACACAGCATCCATGGGACCTGACAACATCCCAGGCTGTGTTCTACATGAACTACAGAACAAACTGGCACCCCACCTAAATACAATGTTCAATCATAGCCTTACCTCAGGCTTTGTCCCCACTGAATGGCACACAGCAGTGGTTATCCCACTCCACAAAGGGGGGAGCCATCATGGACCCCGGGAACTCCCGCCCCATTAGTCTGATGAGCCTGGTCTGCAAGGCTATGGAGCATATCATCATGGAACTTATAAACAATGACATTGGTAATCTCCAAACTCTGGACCCTACCCAGTTCGGGTTTGTAAAAGGCAGATCATGTCTCCTAAACCTGATAGACTTCCTTGAAGCAGTCACCAAAGCCGTAGATGAGGGTAAGGTGGTTCACACAGCCAGTCTAGATCTCGCTAAGGCTTTCGACACCATCCCCTACTCTGGAATTATAGACAAACTCACTAAACTAGGTATAAATCCCTATGTCACAAGATGGGTTGCCAACTGGCTCACTGACAGAACCCACACTGTGAAAGTTGTTCTTCTTTCAGCTTTTCCCGGTTAGTGGTCGCCACAGAGGAACTCCAGTCCGCTAATGATTGGCAGTAGGTTTTTATGGTGCTGAGATGCCAGCTCGACGCCCAACCTTCAATGAAGGCACACTCATTCACGCATGTCTTTCGAACGCCACTCGACCTCGGGGAGGACATGCAGACTCCACACTGTGAAAGTAGCAGACTCTAAATCCAACTTCAGACCAGTGACAAGTGCAGTACCACAGGGTTCAGTCTTGGGTCCTTTCCTGTTTGGTATCTTCTTCTCTGAAGTACAGGCCAACACAGAAGGTCTTTGGCTAATGAAGTTCACAGATGACTGCAAACTAGGAGCCATAATCAAAACTCCAAAAGATGTGGACATCCTACAAAAGGACCTCGCTGAGACAGATGCCTGGTGTCAAAGCCATGGCCTTGAGCTCAATGCCAAAAAGTGCATTGTCATCCCTTTTGGTAAAAACTCAGTACCCATGAACTACCACATAGGTGGTAGTCTACTTAACTCCAAAAGTGTGATAAGAGACCTTGGAACATAGGTGGACAGTAGTCTCTCCTTTGATAATCACATTGCCACAGTAGTCAGGAAATCCTTCTATGTGGCACACCTCATCACAAAAGGTTTTTCATCCAGGAAAAAAAGAGGTCATTGTTCCCCTCTACTTGTCACTCATTAGACCCATTATACAGTACAATGCCCCTTTTGGTATGTACCTCACAAGACATCTACAACAACTGGAAAGGCCACAGAAATACCTCACAAAGAGGATTACCAGCCTCAAAGATATGCCCTATGCAGACAGTCTCAAAAAACTGCAGCTTTACTCCATTGCATATCGCCTACTCAGAGGTGATCTCTGCCTAGCACACAAAGCTATGTCAAACCCAGAGCTTTTAGACATGCTCCACTTAAAGAAATCCTAATCCCTACGAGCTACAAGCTCTAGGGACCTAAACCTCGTCATGACAATAAACAGAACATGCTGGAGGGATAGATTCCTGTCCCAGAGACTTCCCATACACTGGAACAAACTATCTATCTATATCAAACAAAGCTCCTCATTAGCACTCTTCAAGAAAAATCTTGATGATTGGATGGGAGATAGGAAATTCACCCTGGGGATCACTTTTGTGGCTCTACCCGACAGTGGCACAGGAAAATAATTTTCTTGGGTGGCGAAAGCCAGGGTACCTTTGGCTAGGCTTATATAGGCCCTAGGGCCAATAGCCTAGTACCTACCTATGAACCACAGAGATTATGGGTCTATATATATATATATATATATATATATATATATATATATATATATATAGTAGACCCATAATCTCTGTGGTTCATAGGTAGGTACTAGGCTATTGGCCTATATATATATATATATATATATATATATATATATATATATATATATATATATATACACACTCCTTTCCCAAAGGTGTATTTCAAAGTGAATGACATCAGTAGAGATGCCAAAGTAGGGCATTTGAAATTGTAGTGAGTATGACTGGCCTAAAAAGCATTGATCCCTACACAGACAAACACACAGTTGCCACATCTGGGATTAGAACTCCTACCTAACTAGTGCATCACACTACAGCATTACACAGTTATAGGACATGCCACAGAGATTACTGGGCTACTACTTCCCAAAAGGTGTATTTCAAGGTGAAGAAATCAGCAGGCTTGCTATAGTAGGGCAATGGGGAGTGCAGTGTGTGTGCATGGGCCATAACCCATTCATCTAGAGGCAGACACACAACACTCAGGCACACACAGGTTTATATTCCACAGGTACATGTATACAACTGCTAGATGACTACTGACTTGTATAGTCAGGTTACACAATTAGCACAAGCACCACAGACACTATAGTGCTGAGGAATACCAGAGGCAAATGTCTACAGTGATTGACATTTGCACATCAAGTGGTTTTAGTCATTTGGATGTGTGCTGGGTGGGACATGCCTCATGATGGAAGGCTCTTTATCATTGTTACTCTCTTCCACACATCTATGTATGTGTATTTTTGGCCTGTTATAGTGTGTTGTCCTTGGATATATGTGTATATTCCTACTCAATCTGTGTGCAAAGCATGACTGGTGTGTACTGAGGAGTGTATGCACTAACATCTGCGACTGTCAGATATGTATGGTCCACTGTTATTGCCAGACATGGGCTTCATTTCTGTAAGTGTGGGAGCATGCCCAGTATGACCTTCTGTATTGAATGTGTGAATCCATTCCAGGTAGATTGTACTCCA
The DNA here is from genome assembly GCF_019279795.1 of Protopterus annectens. Classification (NCBI taxonomy): domain Eukaryota; kingdom Metazoa; phylum Chordata; order Ceratodontiformes; family Protopteridae; genus Protopterus; species Protopterus annectens. Next base: position 976,499,233 of record NC_056732.1, on the reverse strand, counting down.
GTGCAGGCTTTTGTGTTCTACACCTACAGCTAAAAAACAGTTTCTGCAGGATATCTGTAGATTGGTTGACAATATGGGGTCAAAATGAGCAAAGGATAGTGGGTTAATGTAGGTAATTGTGTCTGTGCTGCTTCTGCTACATGGTTCTGGTGTTAGCAGAGATATTCAGGCATATGTACTGTTATAAACTGTAATGTTTTATGTCATCAAGTACTGTCAGGTATACATATTTGCTTGCAGTGATGCCCTGGGGAACACAGGGTGAATGCAGCTGTGTCCAATATTGTGGTCAGCAGCCTACATATTCTTGCACAATCATTCCATTCTGGAGGGGAAGATGCAGACACTTGCTGCTGGGTCTGTGTAAATAGTTCAGCACCTCGGTACAGTGGTGGGAGAGGATCCCATGCTTGTACATCCATCAATGTGACAGTATGGCCATATCCTGGTGTGGCCATACCTCACAGCTGTACAGATTCACACAGGTTACCCAGAGGCAGGGGTCATAATTCTGGACATTGCCCCTTCACATTGTGGTTTATGAACAGGTTTGTAGCCACCCATTCTTGTGTTTGCAGCCAGGGATAGTATGTGCACATGGCCGAGTTTCGGACTTCACACACGCCATGCTGCCCGTGCTCCCACTGCTCCCACCCCCCTTCTATTATTCTATCCTCTTCCATACATTATGCAAACATCTGATATGTTCCCTGTAGTTATCACCTCACCCCAGCAGTAATTTGGTGTTGGTCCACAGTTCACGCAGTAGGACATGGTGAACATGTTACTGTGATTTGTCCACATGGCCTTGCATTTGGGTTCTGTGGACTGTGTTATGTTGTTATTTGGGAGTCCATGACATAACATACATTGGCAGTACAGGTGAGACGCAGGCCTTTGGCAGAGGACTGTAGGCCATTTGGAAGTGATGCAGGCCAGCAGTAGCAGGCTGTTGAATTCTGTCACTCCTACAGTCCCAGACTGCAATACACTATATTCCCCCTGGGTGACAGGGTAGGTGTGCAAGGTGTTCATGCCAATACTTTCTGTCAGTATTGATCCAGTGGTGTGGATGCTGGCAGGATGCTGCTTACAGCTAGAGACACACCTCCATGGGACACCTGCTCTGCATGCTGCAGTCTTTCACTATTGCCATACTCAGATGCGGGTCATATTGTACTCATTCCCAACAGCAGGGATAAGACTGGAGAGGTACCTGTGGGTGGTGGTGAGGTGAGCTGGGTGCATGTGTGGTATGGACACTACTTGCATCTGACTCATAGACATGCATGGGGCATTCCACCTATGCTGGCTTGTGCAGGGATATCAACTGTTTCTCAATACGTCATTCCTTTGACCTTTGTGGGCTGCCAGTGTTAGGCCAGACAACATTGGTATTCTCTACTACAAGCCCAAATAATGTATTGCAAAGCTGTATGTACAATTCAAAGGGTGTGTCCATTTGACATTTACATATTACACACTGTCTGTCTGGGGTACTTCCCCCTGTGTACTGCTCATATATCTGGGCCGACATTCATGCCATGTCCATCTTTCAGATGGTGACTCATATTACTTCCATACATTTACTATGGCTTACTGCTGGAATGTGTTTTGCTGGGAAGCATTGTGTTTGGCACTGCAGTTGTGAGAACTTGGCCCTGTCATCGGCAGTACTGGGCAATGGCCACCAGGACAAACCTCACCATGCATACATACTGACCACTCTCACACAATATACAACACATACCAACCTAACACAAACTGACCTGAATATTGTACACATGCTACAATCTATCCTGCTACCTTGGCCAGTTGAGGTAATCCATGCTCCACTGTTATTATACCTACACATACTCATTATTACATTTCTACATAGGCTTGGGGGGCACACCTGACTATTACTACATTTCTACATAGGATTGTGGGGGGGCACACCATACTGTTACTACATTTCTAAGTAGGCTTGGGGGGGCACAACAGACTGTTATTACATTTCTACATAGGATTGTGGGGGGGGGGGCACACCTGACTGTTACTACACGTCTACATAGGCTTGGGGGGCACACCTGACTGTTACTACATTTTTACATAGGATGTGGGGGCACACCTGACACTTGTACACATTTGCTATGACTGTACTGGTATTTCAGGTACTACATTTTATTCTGTATTCTAACCTATCATGCTGACTAGAGGTATACCAGTGTACTACAGTTCTTAGGTTTGATTCACCTACATTTCAGTTTTTGACTTCTTACCCTTCAGAACAAACATCCCACTGCCTCACTTGTAGTCTGTCTGTGTAGGTCTGGGGGGGATGTTCTCCATAGCCATCAATCAGAGGCCTTAGCACAGCCTTTGTTTGTGTTTGTCTATGCCTGTTCTACTGGCTGAGACTGTTGTTGGATATGTGAGCCTCCCTGAATGGCATGTGTGTGTCCTATTGACACACATGTGGCCCAGCACATTTCCTTTAGTGAGTTTTGTCACCTTGCCTAGTACTGGCTACTTTGGTGACACCAGTATTTGTTACAGATCTCATGCTGCCAATATAGGTGTCTAATATCTGCTGGCATCCCATTCAGCCACCTGATTTCCTTGCATGTTCGCATCCATACCATCGATACAAGTAACAACACATAGTACTCCATTCAGCAATTGGTAGGAAGAGTGACTTATCTTGTGGCTGTGCCAGTATTGTGGATGGTGCTGGAGGGCTGACTGTGTCAGATGCACATAGCACACTCCCTATACATGGTTAAGCACAAGTAGTGTCATGTTTGGCAACCTTTTTACTGTATGTGTGAGTCAGAGAGAGGTGTCATTACCTGGGTCCCTACCATGTTAGTGTATGTGCTATGTGTTGCCTCTTTGCCAAGGCCTGGGCATACTGGGCACACCTCCTTCTGCCTACTGGGGCAGGCTCAGGTTGTTCTTCCACTGAGTCACTCAGTGCTTGTGCAAGCCTTGGCAATGGTGGGGGGCTATGTGGCCCTGCCCCATGCTGTTCCTGCTGCAGGTGTTTCCGCAGGATCATATTGTGAAGCATGGCACATACATGTAGCTGGGGAGTACTGCAAGGCTCCACCGGATGTGTCCAGGCGTCAGAACTGTGACTTGAGCATCCCAAACACACTGGTCTGTGCGTGTGCCTCATTATGGAGTTCTTGTTCGGGTGTGTGTGCATTTCTGACGGGTGTCATCAGCCACGGCTCCAATGTGTTAACAGCATCCCCCACTAGGTGACCGTAAGGGATGTCCCCATTGGCAAATCTCTGGTACAGCTGGATCAGATGCCAGATGTGGAAGTTGTGATAGCTTCTAGGGCAGCCAGCACACACATTCATTATAATGCCCTGGGCATCACACACAACCTGGCAGTTGATGGAGAGGAAGCCCTTGTGGTTGATGTAGACCCTACCTCGCTCACTGGGTGGTGCTTTGATGCATATGTGCATGCAGTCTATAGCACCCACTACCTATGGGTATTCTGCTGTTTGGTGGAAGAGACGCACATTGCTGGCCAATGCCTCATGGGTATTGGGGAAATATACGTGCTCACTGGCATGTGCTAACATGGCATCCAGAAACTGGTGGAGTACCCTGGATGCTGATGCCTGTGAGATCCCCATATCCCCAGTTGGCCTTTGGAAGGTACCTGTGGCTAGTATTCTCAGGCCTACACATACCTTGGTATCCACTGGGATGGGTTCCCCTCTGTTAGTTCTGTGTGTGAGGTGTGGCCAGCACAGCTCAACAATTTTCTGTAGGAGGTCCTTGTCCACCCTATAGCGCTCCACTATCTCCAGCTCGAGTAGCCCCTGGTAGGTTACCCTGGGTCTGTACACTCTTCTCCTTCTCCTCACTGTGGGTTGGTCAACAGCATTCCCATCCTCACCACCCTCAGCCTCTTCCACATGTTGATGTATGATAGCTGCTGCAGCCCCTATCATTTTGTTGCTTTTGTTTGTTAAAATTTCCCAACTTGTGTACACTGGTGGTGTAGAGTATGTGGAAAAAAACAGAGGGTAAGGTGTTTGCATAGTTTATAGTGGTGTGCTGGCCTGCTGCCTGTGTAATTGTCTGATTCTGATACATTTCACATGCCAGCTATGTTAGTTATCCTTGATTACCTTCCTACTGCTGTTTTCCCTTCCCATTGCCTTCCTGTTTAAGCCTGGGGGTGCAACACGCAAACACAGTGCTCAGATGTGCACAGAGCTGCTATTTCCTGGTTTACTTTTTTTTTCCTTTAAAACACGGTGCGCTGCACACACCCGCTTAGGCAATGTAAAGAGTGCTAGGCAGCCTCAGACACACCCCCTTGCTTAGCTCTGCTAAGCTAAGGGCAAACCCGAGTCACAGATCTCCAGTAAGCTTACAGTATGCCTGACACACCCCCTATGATGTCAGCTAACTCTTAGACGTGCACCATGCCATTCCGGCACTTACACGGTTGGGTGCTGGCTAGCATTGAGGGGAAATCTGGGATTCAGTATCATTCTCCTCATTTGCATAGGATTGCCTACTAATGCATAGTTACAGGTCCCACACTGAGCCTTCACCCTTAGCAACCACTATTCACTGGCTATGTTGTCTTCTGCCTGCCATTGAGTATAATGGCAAAATAGTGATTCTGGATAAAATGCTTATTTCAGGTTTTTTTTTTTTTTTTCTGCCCGATCCCATTAGCGCACCGCTGCCCTAAGCTTAAACAGCCGAAATCGGCTAAAAAAATAAGTTATTTTTTTATTTTGGCAACTGTTTTCCATGCCAATGGCCATATATTTGGCCATTGGCATGCTTTACACATACTTATACACCCTTTATTTGGAGCTGTCATGGCTCTGTTTTGTAGTTTGCAGAAATGTACTTGTTTACTAACAGAGTTAATTTCTGCACACTACACTAGTCCTGCACGGCCGGCTGACAGCTTCCTGGATCACAAATTCACCTCATTTGCATGTTTTTCACCTGCAAATGGGGTAATTTTCATACAAGGCCCTGTGTCCGTGCAGGAATAGTGCAGGTGCACTCATGCACGTCCATGGAGCTTATTCCTGGATCGCACAGCGGTTACATTGCCTCCAGCAGCTCCTGCACTATTCCTGCATGCTGTGCAGAGCTTGCTGAATCCAGGGGACAGTCTTGAGAAATGCTACTCCTTCTGTTTTAAAATGGTATGCTTGGTTAAGAATCAAAATTTCTCTGATGATTTAAAAGCTGAAATTCTGAATGCACCTTTAAGCTCTGAATTGATGTTTGGGCTCTCTGTTGCAGAGATTCTCAAACAGTGGGATGATGGAGGCAAATTAATGCATGAGGTATCTAGGATGCTTCGTGTACTCAAGCTCCCCCCAAATGAGGTGCCTATCTTCAAGGGGGAAAACAAATAAAAGTTCCATCCAAACAAAAATCAGCTATCCAAAAGGAAATGGCAGGAGGCTAATTCTTCAAAACCAAACAAGAGAGGTTTCTTTCTTAAAAAGGATCAACTCCTGCAAAGGAATGATGATGCCAAGTCACAAAACATCCCCACCCCCCTTCTTTTTCTTCTTCCTTCCCAGGCTCTCTTTCAGCCCTGCAGTCTGACTGCAAATAGTCTCAGACAAATGAGTTCTGAGAATTATTTAGAGTCAGTACACTTGGCAGTGGATAGAAAATCCTCCCGTTTTCAGGGGAAATACCCTACACCCACCAGACCTGACATAACTTTTTCCTCTAGTGCTGCATCACATGGTAGAAGCAGGGTACAAATAGCCAATGCCCATGATCACAACATTTTACTCCAGAATCTTTATGGTACCAAATAAGGAGCAGTCCTGGAGGACCTGTCCTAGATTTGTCCTTTCTGAACACTTTTGTAAAAATTCAGAAATTCAAATTTCTCTCCTTATAGCTGGTCCTAGCATAGCTTCCAGACCACTGTTTCATGGTGAATGTGTATCTCAATGAGCTTGTCATATTCCTGTAGCTCCCAATTTCAGGGCATTTTTAAGATTTGCTATCTGGTTTACATTATCAGCCCAGAAGGTAATGCATAAAACTATCTACTGCAACTCGAGTGTTTACAAAGTGCCTAGCCCCAGTGCCTGCCTAATGCAGAACCGTAGGCATTCACATTTTTCCTTATTTAGACAACTTACTGATTTGTGCAGGTTTGGTATCCAGGTGCTTGGTGCCCTTAGATAAGGTCAAATCCCTCCTTTCCCATGTGGGCATCAAATTGAACTGTCAAATGTCCTTCATTACATCCTCATATCGAATTGTTTTCCTGGGGTGTTGGATAGGTAAATCCAAAGGGTGGCCTTTGTACCAGAAGACAAAGGTCTGACTTATCACAGTATCTTCTTGGTTTTCTCTCTTCTATACATGGCATCAGCAAGTGAGTTCTTCAAAATTATAGGCCTCATGTCATCAGCGATCCTTATGATACCACTAACCAATCTACACTTGACAAAAATTCAATGGTCTTGAACAATTGTTGGACCCAGCACCTTTCTCCCTTGGATTTCCAGGTACTGGTACTGAGATTTGTGAAAGAGGAACTGCAGTGGTGGATGGATCAACTGTATCTGAACCCAGGGCTCCCTTTCTCTCTTTAGACCCCAGACCAATCTGTCCAGATGGACTCTTCAGATTTTGCGTGGAGAGCAGTATCCATGGAAGTTCATGTGCAAGGCTTGTGGGTTCTCAGGACACATCAAAACACATATTCATTGCCAACATCCATTTTAGGTTTCATGCCTTAAAAGTTCACCACTTATGGTCTCCAGGTCCTCTTCTAGTGGTCCGGGACAGCACTACTATAAAGTGGTTCTTGAACAAGCAAATGAATACAAGGTCATACCCTTTTTTCTGGTTGGCAGTGATGACCTGGGTGCTAGCTCTACAGCATTCTCTCATACATTCTGTCAGAGCAAAACACAATGGCAGAAAGTCTAAGCAGATACTGGACAGACACTCATGAGTGGAAGCTCCATGTAGAGGTCTTCCAGGACTTGATACAAATGTGGGGAATACCTCTTCACTTCCTTTTAAAACAAAACTGAAAAAAATATATGTTCAAGGCATTTTTGCAGCCATGCTTGGAAGAAAGGCGCTTTATCGTTTCCATGGTCAGAAATGTTCCTGTATACATTTCCACCCTTTCCAATGATTCCCAAGCTACTTCAAAGATTCAGAAAGAATTACCAGAGATCACTGTGGTAACCCTTTTTGGCCCAGATAAAGTTTGTGTCCCTTTTAATGGAATTGGCCAAGGAAAGTACCACAAGCTTCCACAGAGACTGGATCAGCTCACACAGCATCAGGAACAAACGGTACATCCCAACTTAGAGCAATTGCAACCGACAGCTTGGATGACTCTATTTTGATAACTTTTAGTCACTTATTCCATGAAGATATGCAGTAGATTTTTAGAGGCAAGAAAACTTGCAACTAGAAATTCTTACATTTTACAAGTGGAAGATGTTTTCTAGGTTGTGCCTGTGCAATAACAGAGGTCATGGAAGGGTTTTGACCCCATCTGTTTTGGAATATTTGTGTGAACTACTTAGAGATGGTTTGTCATATGTTTTTGTCAAAGTGCATCTTGTGACCATCTCAGCCTGTCTGCTCATAGATCCCCTCTTTTGTGTCTTTTTCTGGTCATACAGTTTATGAAATGAGCGTTGCATATAAGACCTGCTTGATAGCACAATCCTTCTCCCTGGAATCTTAGTTTTGTTCTTGAAAGGTTGCCCTTACCTCCTTTTCAACCTGCCTCTCAGGCTGATTTATGGTTCATTACGTGGAAGGCTGTTTTACTCATTGATCTGACAACTACAAGATGAGTCTCTGAGCTGCAAGCTCTTATGGTATGTCAGCCCTGTCTGATTTTCCACAAGGACAGGGTTTAGTTAATCACTAATTCATCATTCATGCCTAAAGTAGTTTCTGAATTTATTTTGAATCAAGCCATCTATTTCCCAGTGTTCTATCTTTATTGAAAAAACAAGGTAGAAAAGATTCTACATACCTTGGATGAACACAGGCAGCTCATTTACTACCGTGACAGAACAAAGCCCTTTAGGAATTCTAAACAGCTGTTTGTCTCCTATACAGGGACTGAGAAAGGTTAACCTGTCTCTAAGCAAACTATTGCACAATGGGTATCCTCTGCTATTGTTTTCTGTTACTCCCACCATGGTAACTATCTTCCAGGCAAGGTTGAGGCTCACTTGATGAGGGCTTTATCCTCTTTAATGTCATATTCGAAAGGAGTGGACTCTGGAAGCCTTCTAGAGGCAGCAACTGGTCCTCTGTTCATACTTTCACAAAGCATTACAAACTGAATTCCTTTTCTAGTTCAAGAGCAGGATTTGCTAGGGCCATTCTCCAGGGGCTCCTGGATCCTTATCCTTCCACCTCCCAGGTAGAGTAAGCTTTGGGAATCTTCACAATAACAATATGTCATTGAGCCAGTGTGAATGATGAACTTAGTACAATTGCATAATTCCTACTTACCTGTAACATTAGATGTTTGAATTCCTGTGTGGTAGGACCTACCTGCTATACCTCATATTGTGCATAGTTGAGGTTGGTTTCAGCCTCTTTGATTTGGTTTTTATATTGTAATATCATTGGTTGAGAAAAATTTCTTTCTAGATTATTCTGCCTCTGATGTTATGAGGTAGTGCCATCTGTGTCAAGGAGAGTAGTGCAGTACGTGTACATATGCCAGCCTAGCTAGCTGGAGCTTTGTAAAGAATTTTATACTGTTTGACTATCACACTGATTTGCACAGATGTTTGAGTTAAAAATATATTTGTAGAGTTTCTTGTGTTAAAAATACATCAACAGTAGGTCCTGCTGGACAGAAAGAATGTATACATGTATATTAGGTTGCAGTAAATGATCAAATGTGTATGTTTATCAGAGAACCCTGGAAGAGTGGAAAGTTTGAAATTGTGTTATAGCTTTCAGATTCTGCCACGGATTTTAGCAAAGCTGTGTGAGTGAGTGTGTGTGTGTGTGTGTGTGTGTGTGTGTGTGTGTGAGTGAGTGTGTGTGTATTCTACCAGAGTCAGGTGGCCAGAGGTGATGTCATCCTCTAGCCAGCATCTGGTTTCTTTGTAAACCCTCACAGCAGTTCTTTAGAATCTGACAGGAAACATTTCTGACAGGATATATATCTCACACATCCACACAGACAGAGAGACATCATCTAGCTTTTGCTGTGGTAAGGCACTCAGCAGTGTCACAAATGAAGCAAGTTTGGTATTAAAGCTTGTATTTTCAAGTAATAACAAGCAAAAAAAAAAAAAAAAACTGAGTATCCCAGAACCATGAGTCTAATATATAAGTCAGGGAACAGTAATTCTTTAGTTAGTCAAGGACATTTAGTGAGTATAGTTTAGTATTGTTTTCTGCATCTGTGAGAAACTATCCAACATCTTGAGAGTACTTTTGCTTGTTATTGGCACTGTGGCTGCTCCTGAATGGTCACACCCTACCATTTGCATTAGTATTAATTTTACACAGTATAATTGGATACCCTTTGTAAGAGCCTTAGGGTAGCTGACTGGTGGCAGCATGATTACCTCATAGTCTGGGCAGATATGGGAACAGTTTATAAATCTGTGCCAGCTTTTCCCAGGTGTGTATATGTATGTGAAACTCAAATATTTAAGTGTGTGTGTTAGCTACTGGGAACAGGGGCATAGAGCTCCAAAGTGGTCAGTGTGGAGTTTGTATGGGCCTAGAGAGAGAGAGAGAGTCCTGCCCCAGGTCTGGAGTGTGCTCCCTGTGTGGTCTTAAGGAAAATTGTGCTTGGTGCAAGGGGGAGCTACATCTGAAAATACTGTGTGAATCCATCTTTGGTCTTGGTGACCATCCCTCACCAGAATCAGTGGCGAGGATCGAGTCTCCTTGATCGCTGGCCCAGACTAGGGACCTGTTACATATTGGTGGCAGCTGGGTTGGATATTAATTGAACTTCAGTAGCCGGTGGGCAGTTGTCACTGAAGGTGTGTACTCTCAGCAGCCATAAGGTAAGCATACAGAGTTTCATTTTCACAACATTTTTATTTGTTTTTGTTAGTTTAGTTTGGTCTGGGAAAGCAGACAAGGATGTCAGCAGAGTATTATAGCAAGCTGACAAAGAACCAGTTGGCCAAGGTGTGGGAAGCCAAAGGACTGGTGCATGCCAATCTGACTAAAGAGAAAATGATTTCAGCCTTTGTCATAGCTGCAGCACAGACCAGCAACCTGGAAGACAACCAGTCTGGTAATGGTGATGTACAGTCTTCAGAAACAGGACAGTTTACCTTTTTCTCAGAGGACTTAATAATACATCTGGAGTTAAAGAGACTTGAATTGCAGGCCAAACATTTGGAAATAGAATCAGCAGAGAGACTGTGGCATTTGGAGGTTGAAGAGAATGACCAACTGCAGCATTTGGAGACTGAAGAAAAGACAAAACAGAGGAGACTGAAGAAAAGACAAAACAGAGGAGACTGAAGAAAAGACAAAACAGATGGAGTTAGAATCAGCAGAGAGACTGCAACATTTGCAAGTTGAAGAGAGACTGTGGCATTCTGAGGCTGAAGAAAATGAGAAATGGCTCCAACATGAAAGGGAGATGCTGACTCTTTGGAAGGGTCATGGAGGTAATGGGGAAAGGAATAACCGAACCCCAAAAACAATAAAGGTCAGTAACTTTTTTCCACAGTTTACAGAGGGTGATGATTTTGATGGTATTATTCATGTATTTGAAGGGTATGTAAACAGCATAATGTTGACCAAGGGCTCTGGGTATGGTTCCTGACCTCCCCTTACAACATGGTAAAGCTGTAACTACCATTTCAAAATTGTCTGATGCTGAGTGTTTAAACTATGATAAAGTAAAACAATGCTTACTAGAATGTTTTAAGTTAACACCTTAAGTTTACAGAAATTAAGTTTTGTGAGCATAGATGCAAGGCAGATGAAAGCATATGTGTTTATATTGCTGAGTTAACCACTTATTTTCATAGGTGGGTGAGTAGGTGTCAGGTCACCACTTTTGAAAGGCTGTCATACATTTTGGTGAGGGAACTTTGCCTGAAGACATGAGAATCTGGTTGGCAAACCAGTAGTGTAACTCTGCAGATGAGCTGGGGAGAAAAGGGGATCTTTACTTAGCAAGCAGGGCATCACTGCACAAGAAGGGGATACCCAAGCACTGCACATGGTTATAGGGAATCCATAGTGAGCAGCCTAGACTACCCCAACAGAGTACACCAGTAACAGGGGAAGCCACTAGTTCAGGTATACGGCCAGGACCAAGGGTTAGATGTTCTAAATGCAACCAGTGGGGCCATGTAGCACACAAATGTCCACTGATGCAAGGTGGGGAACAAAAGGTGAAGGAGCCAGTAAGTGGGAATAGCAGCATGCCAGTTGTAAGTTGTCAGGAGACAACAGGGGTACCAAATTATCACTGAAGTTTGTATCCTATCTTAGTGGATGGAAGACAGGCCACTGCTAAGAGAGACACAGCCTCTGACATTCTAGTAAGCATTGTGAAGTCTGCAGTGATGAAAGAGTAGTACTTGCTTGGGCAGTCTGCACAAGTCAGAGCTTTAGGAGGGACCCCATTCCAAATACTTTTGGCCAGGGTTCACCTTGACTGGGAGGGTGGAAAAGGAAGCAAGCAGTTAGGTGTGTTTGAGGATATCCCTGCAGATGTCTTGATAGGGAATGATTCTGATAATGCAGTATTTTGTGAGCATGCAGTTACACACAGTAAGGTTTGGAAACAGGCATGTTGGTCAGGTAGCCTGGGGGAGACCCAGATAGACCCCACACCTGAAGCTGAGGCTGGTGAGGTGACTGTTTCAGAGAGGGAGCTACCCTGTAGTAGTGAGCCTGAAATTGAGCCACAGATGCTGGTAGGCACTGATGTTTCCATGGACAGGGTGACTGCAAGGGCAGAGATGAATGGCAGTACTCAGGCTGACAGGCACCGCTGTCAGAAGAGACTGGACTTCCAGTGGAAAGGGAGCTGGGAAGGGTCACAAAGGTAGAATTGAGACAGGCTCAGCTTTTGGACCCTACATTATGAGGCTTGAGGGAGGTAGCTAAGGAGGCACATGATTCTCAAGGAAAAGGGGAGATTGTATATTAGAACAAAGGGTTACTGTATAGAGAGTGGACCCCCTGAGGGTAAGGTAATACTGCAGTTGGTAGTGCCCAGAGTCTACCATCTGGCACTTCAAGCCATAGCCCATGACATTCCTTTTGTAGGTCATGTGGGGATAAAGCATACCAAGAGATATATTATGCAGAACGTTTATTGGCCTGGGATTGCAAGGGATGTAAAAGGTTATTGCAGGACCTGTGAGTATTGCCAAAAGGTAGGCAAGGCAGGAGACAAGGTCAAGATGCCTTTGTCCGTGATTGAGGAGCCATTTCAGAGGGTAGCTATGGATATTGTGGGGCCTCTGAGTACCCCAAGTTCCACAGGGAAAAAGTATATCCTGGTGGTAGTAGATTATGCTACTAGATACCCCGAGGCGGTGGCTCTGTCCTTCAGTGAGGCAGAGAATGTTCCAAATGTTTTGTTAGAGATTTTAAGCAGGATAGGTTTCCTGAGAGAAGTACTGGCTGACAGAGGTGCCAATTTCATGTCAGATCTGCTAGCTTGTCTATGGAAGCACTGTGAGGTGAAGCACCTAAGAACCACCCCCTACCAGCCCTAGACTAATGGTGTTGTGGAGAGGTTAAACTCTACACTAAAGACCATGCTATGGGCATTTTCAGACCAGTTTAAGAGCAAGTGGGACAAATATTTGTCCCATCTGCTCTTTGCATACAGAGAGGTACCCCAGGAATCCACAGGTTTTTCACCCTTTGAGTTGCTGTATGAGCATAGGGTGAGGAGGCCTTTAAATTTGATTCATGATGAGTGGGAGGGTGAGTGTGAATGCCACAAGGAGTCTGTTGTGGCATGTGTCCTAAACTTTAGGACAAGGCTAATGGAGCTCATAAAGTTGGTCCAGGAACACCTGGCAGGAGCACAACTGCAGAAAAAGGACTGGTGTGACAGGAATGCTCAAGCTCAAGAGTATGCTGTGGAACAGCAGGTTATGATGCTCATTCCTGTCAGACACAACAAGCTGCAGGCAGCTTGGGAGAGACCCCTCAAAGTGGTAAGGAAGGTCAGTGATGTTAACTACATGGTAAATCTGCTAAGCAGGAGACAGGGACATCAATTGTACCATGTTAACATGATGAAGCTTTACCTTGATAGGGAGGCCCTTGTGTTGAATATTTGCAGTGTATGGCAGGTGGATGCTTCAAACTATGGGGTGGGGGCTGTACTCAACCAAGTTTCCTCACAGGGAAAAGAGCACCCATTTGTATATCTCAGCCATAGACTCCAACTCACGGTGGAATGTTATGCATCTGAAGAAAAAGAATGTCTAGCCATAGTATGGGCACTGCAGAAATTTCAGCCTGTCTGTATGGAATGAAATTCACTGTAGTTACAGAGCACAATCCCTTAACATGGCTACATCAAGCCAGCCAGCAGAATACCAAGTTATTAAGGTGGATCCTAAAGTTACAGGCATATTACATGGCATTGCAACACTGTAATGGGGGCAGCGATGCCAATGCAGCTGGGCTCTCTAGACAGAGTATAGGTTAATGTGTTCCCAGATAGGCCCATTTCTTTCAGGCAACATTTTTCCAGGGTGACTTGAAAAACTAGCTTGAGTTTTCAAAGGTGGGGAGATCTAATGTTATGAAGTAGTACCATCTGTGCCAGGGGGCATAGGGCAGTACATGTGTACATATGCCAGCATAGCTAGCTGGATTTATGTAAAGAATATTATGTTATTTGACTGTCACACTGATTTGTACAGATGTTTGAGTTAAAAACATATTTATAAAGTTACTTGTGTTAAAATCCATCAACAGTGAGTCCTGCTGGACAGAAAGAATGTATGCATGTGTAATAGGTTGTATTGTTGTAACTGATCACATGTGTATGTTTATCAGAGAACCCTGGAAGGCTAGAAAGTTTGAAAATGTGTTATAACTTTTAGATGCTGCCACATATCTTAACAAAGAGCTGTGTGTGTATTGTACCAGAATCATGTGACCAGAGGCAATGTCATCCTCTAGCCAGCATTTGGTTTCTTTGGAACCCTCAGATCAGCACTTTAGAATCTGACAGGAAAGATTTCTGACAGGACATATATCTCACACATTCACACAGATAGAGAGAGACATCATCTGGCTTTTGCTGTGGTAAGACACTCAACACACATCATCAGCTTGCCTTGCTTTAGTAAGTAGTCAGGGAACAGTAATTCTTTAGTTAGTCAGGAACATTTAGTGAGAATAGTTTAGTATTGTTTTTGGCATCTGTGAGAAACTATCCAAAGGTATTATTTTTATATTGTGTGGTTGAAACTCTGTTGTTTATTGTATTCAGTATTCTTCTGTTTTCTGTTTTATTAATTATCATTAAATATTTTAATAACTTTCATTGTGGGTATTTCTTTAGAGAATACTTTTAACATCTTGGGAGTACTTATGCTTTTTTTAGTGATACTGTGGCTGCTTCTGAAAGCCTTGCTACTTTGGTCACACCCTACCATTTGTATTAGTATTAATGTTACACAGTATAATTGGGTACCCTTTGTAAGAGCCTCAGGGTTGCTGACTGGTGGCAGCATGATTACCCAAAGTCTGGACAGAAAGGGGCACAGTTAGTAAATATGTGTCAGATTTTCCTAGGTGTGTATGTGTGTGTGAAGCTCAAATATCTAAGTATGTGTGTCAGCTACTGGGAACAGGGACACAGCTCCAAAGTGGTCAGTGTGGAGTTTGTGTGGGCCTGGGGAGAGAAAGAGATTCCTGCTCCAGGTCTGGAGCATGCTGCCTGTGTGCTCTTAAGGGAAATTGTGCTTGGTGCAGAGAGCTGCTTCTGAAAATACTGTGTGAATCCATCTTTGCTCTTAGTGACCATACCTCACCGGAGTCAGTGGTGAGGATTGAGGCTCCTTGATTGCTGGCCCACAGTAGGGACCCCGTCACACTGCCTTCAAGTACTTTCTTCTCCTTCTTTGTGGAAGTGTAAAATCCTGAACACTGTCTTCATGTGACAGCTAAAATCTTCCCTCTCAGGTTATGCACAGCCAATCAAATGTCACAGGAAGAAAGAAAGAGGGAAGACTGAGCTTTTGAAAGCTGGATGGTATTGGGTTACCTTGGCAGATAATTCAAAATGCTACTGAGATAGTGAGGAGTTCAAACATCTACTGTTACAGATAAATAGGACATGCACACATGTACTTTACATTTTCTACAATAATGACATTTAGTCATGCCACTTTTATGAGTGGCTCCTAACTTTGCCTCCAGTGACATTACTCTCCAACATAATTTTTACAGTTCTTCCATTTCTACTGACAAATCTGGGTTCATCTCCAGACTTAGCAAAAAATAGCTGTCAATTTCCACACAACTCTCCATTTCTTAGTAAGCAGTGATTGAATTTTTTTAACCTTATCATAGAATGGTATAACCAGAGCCTTAGTAAATGTCACACTTTTACTTTGCTTGTTATATTCCTGGGCACTTATTTCACTATACTTTCCCACTTTAGTTGTATTTATTCACTTCCAAACTTATGCTGTCAGTTTTTAAAAATGTGTTTAAATCTAATTTCAGTTCAAACTAATCTCTTTAACAAAATCATTCAATAATGTCGAGGATAACTTCTTTCAATAAAAAGTTTATTGCAATAAATTAATTCAGTATTAAATGTCTCATCATTCAATATAAGTCAGGATAAATTCACCATTTGTCCCTTGACTAAATTCCCTTTTGCCAAAAGGGGTGGACACTTTTGAAATGCAAATGCATATCAGAGAGTCTAGATTTCATATATAAGGTAGACTTGTGACTATAATTGACATAATCCTCTAAAATTGCCAGATTCAGATAAGTAACATACTATTTAGATAATTTGGGGGCAAACTGTAAGCTACTAGTCAGTCTGTCAAGGAACCTAAAAAAATTGAACTCAGAAACATTGCCCTTCCAGAAAATAAAAATGCTATCCAGAAATCTTAAATATAACTGAACATTGCACTAAAATACTTTACACTGCCAAGTGGCTAGCCCTGCCACTGTAGTTCATCCACACCACACACTCACACCTGTGGCCAGTTTAGAGTGTCCAGTCTACCTACTACATATCTTTGGAATGTGGGAGGAAACCCATGCAAATACAGGGAGGACTTGCAGACACAGTATAGAAGGCACCCCATCCAAGAATCATTCTAAAATGTTTGGATAGTACAAAAACTATTGTTAGAAATCTCCACTAGTGTTTGTCTAATATCACTCTGCTTCCCATTTGCAAATATTTATTATTGTTGGTTGTATTGGAGCTTTTCACCCTAGGCCTCTGCTGAAAAGGTTTTTTTTCTGCCCATTCAGATTTCCCCTGTCAACAAATGTAAAATAAATACATAAATAAACACAAAAATGAATCTGACATAACTAGTCAATGTCACTAACAGACCAAACGTTAGTACTTTTTAACCTGAATTTGTGTTGTAGATGGATGTACATTCTTGCAAAAGTACTGTAGATAAACTCTCCCAGCTAAATGTAATTCTTTATGCAATTCATTGGATAACAAATTGGCTCACCAGTAGAATCAAGGAAATTAGGGTGGGTGGCTTAACTCTGCCAGAAGCCCTGTCACTAGCAATGTACTCCAGGGTTCAGTAAATGGGCCACTCCTATTTGGCATTTACTTCTCAGAGGTCAAAGGAAATGTTAAGGGTTTATGGCTGTTCAACTCTGCAGATATTCATGCCATCATAAACTCCCAAAAGGACACCAAAACCCTCTAAGAGGGTCATTTCCAAACAAATATCTGGTGTCTAAACTATGGATTAAACCTAATGCCAGGAAGTGTGTAATCTTGTCCTTCAGCATGCATGACTAACTTTGAAACAATTGCATTGACAACATGCCCCTGAATGTTGATCTTGTAATCTGGTAACGTATGCAGACCATGAACTGTTCTTTGATTACTATGTATCCATTATTGCAAGGAAATCCTTTTTCATTGAATAGCTTATATATAAAGGTATGGAATCCAGGTCCAGGGAAGTAATCGTTCTACTGTACTCTGCTGTCATTAGGCTGACCATTGAATGTAATGCCTCATTTTGGTATGCATCTGTGTAAATGCTTGTTACAGCTGGAGTGAACACAATCCTTTCTCCCTAAACAAAAAAAAAAATCAAGGGCTTAAGATGAAAAGTATGCAGACCATCTCAAAAGTATTGTCCCTCTTCTTGGTATCATCCAGGCTGCTAAGAGGTGACCCTGCCCTGTCAGATCGGTTACATATTCACAAGTCCAATGGTAGCATGAACCCACTCAAGATATCTCAATATCTTTT
Organism: Protopterus annectens; assembly: GCF_019279795.1. Lineage (NCBI taxonomy): Eukaryota > Metazoa > Chordata > Ceratodontiformes > Protopteridae > Protopterus > Protopterus annectens. The sequence continues at coordinate 976,481,769 of NC_056732.1, read as the reverse complement.
GAAATATAAACAGAATATGTTGGAGAGATAGGTATGTGTCACAGGGAATACCTCCTCTAAGGTACCATCTTCCATGCCACATAAAGCAAAGCAATTCTCTCACTGTAGTTAAATGTAATTTGGACAAATGGATGGGAAATTTACAAATTCACCCCTGGTTTAGCACCCACGTCCCTCATGAATAGGGGAAACAAGTAAACGCCCCATCATATTTTTGTGTCATAAATATACTGAATAAAATCCAGTATGGAGTTTGAAACACAGCCAGTATTTATTAAAATAAAAAAACAAGTTGGTGAGAGCTTTCACGAGTGAAATACCCACGTCATCAGACCTTAATACAATATTTTTTCTAAGTGTGTCTTATATAAAACTTTTAAAACTACAAGAACCAATGACAATAAGTAAAACACATTACATCATTCAATTGCTTGACTTCTTAAAAGAGCCATTATAAAGTACACTTATTAAAAGGGTAACGCCATCCCAAGAGATGTGTGTCTCATACTACATCAGCAAAAACTAAATATATAAATATACATATAAATAATCAATATAAAACATAAGTGTATATGTGGCTACCCATGTAAAAAGGTACATGTAATATAAATGTGTAAATTTAAAAACATTAATGTATACACATTTTCATTTAAATAATGGTCTGGCTTTTAAAATGGGCTTGAGTGGAAAATGTCCATTCAGACCCATTTTGCCATCCACCCTGAGTCTAATAATCCATTTAATTTATTGAGCTTCTATATAATTAGAAAGATCTCCCTTTCATTCACTGTCCTTAATCTTTTCTATGACCATAAAACTGAACTGATGCTCAGAAGAGCTATTAGTATATGTTTGGCAAGTACATGTTCGCATTGTGTGTGGTAATACTGTAAAGATGTTCTCTGATACGATCTTTCAGTCTTCTATTGGTCTTTCCAACATAGAAGACTTGACAGACTTTCCACTGAGCTAAATATACTGTATTAATGCTGTTACAATCCAAATGCACATAAAATTTAAACTGCTTAGTAGTAACTGGGTGGATAAAATGTCTACTATTATTAATATATGAACAGCAACTTCAAGCTTTACAAGGCTTTGTACAAAATTCATTAACACCAATCTTATTAATTTTCTGTTTATAGTTTCTATTACCACATACCATTCTCTTAATATTTTGCTTGTTCTTATATCTAAAATTTGGCTGCATACCTACTGTGTTGCTAATCCTACTATCTGTTGTAAGAATCTGCCAGTGTCTACTAATAATCTCTCTAATACATTTATTATCATTGCTATAATAAATAGAGTGCTTCAAATGCTGTTTCTCTGATTTAGTGGACTTTCTGTTGGTAACCCATCACTGTTGCTAGAGTAAAAGGGACGAAACTTGTTGTCTCTATCATGTTTTACATCTTCCAAAACTGGACTGATGTATGATTGTTTATAACCTCTGGATATAAATCTATGATTGAGCTCCTTTAATTTGTCCTCAAATCTTTTATTTGTGGCATTAAACCTTGATGCTCGAATGGCTTGCCCTCTCACTACTTTGGGAAACACATGGGGGTGCATACTATTGCAGTGAAGCAACTTATTGCATGTGCAAGGCTTCCTTAAAATTCCAGTGGTAACATTATCCATATCATCGTTATTAATTCTAACATCCAAAAAATCTGTCCTATGTGGGTCATGTTTTATGTCAAACTTCAAAAATATATCAATATTTTGAATGCACCCACAAAACTGTTGGAAAAACATCACCATCGCCAATCCATACAAAAAAAGATGTCGTCCTCAAAATGACGGTAGAATGGAATGTACTTACTATATAACTCATTGTTCAATATATGTTTTGTTTCCCAAGCTGTCATAAATTTGTTGGCGTAGCTATTAGCACACACAGTGCCCATATCTGTGCCATCAAGCTGAAGGTAATACCTCCCATTGAACACAAACATATTATTACTTAATACCACAGACATGAAGGTGGTAATAAGTTTTAAATCCTCTTCTTGATATTCACTGTGTGTAACATGATACTCCCTTAAAGCCATAATACCCTGCTCATTGGGAATTTTAGTGAATAGTGAACACACATCCATTGTCACAAACTGAATGCTATTGACCTTATTACATGTGGAAATGAACCCATAAAGATCTGACAAAAAACTTCTGGTGTCATCAAGAATGTTCTTGTTCACAGATACAATAGGACATAAACACTTCACCAATATAATAGAAAAAGGTTTGTTAACCAACCATCACCAGACACTATAGGTCTTAAAGGGGGTTGCGTAAGATGCGTATGGATTTTTGGAATGCCCTGTATGCAGGGGATCTAGGATGTTCAACCTGACAATATTTAAACATGTCATTTATAATGAGTTCACTATTGTACAAATTTAATAGCATGCCATCTATAAGTGTTTTCATCTGGTGCATTGTCAACATGTCTACCACACTGTATGTGGTCCGATCTCCTAACATCTCATACATTTTTATCAAAATAGTAAACAGTGTTCATAATTACTGTTGGTCCGTCTTTGTCAGCGGGCTTTATAACAATGTAATTGCTATTTTGTAGGCTTCTTAAAGCTCTATAATCTTGCCCATTAATATTATAAAAAGCCTTCTTTCTATTTGATCCTTCAAAGTGTAAATATCATCTGTACATAATTTACTAAATGCCTCCACTATTGGATGATTGGGGGGCACATATGTATTCTTGTTTCAACTCCGTGCTATTTTTAGAGAAAATTTAAGGGCTAAAATTTTACCATGGGAATGTAAGTCTAAGCTTCTTAAGATCCTCACAGATCAATAGCTTAGTAAGTGCCTATGAACCTATGAAGAAACATATATGTTGATGTGTAGCAGTGTTATGAGAAATATGCCCTTCTATCAGAGTAACAGCTTGAGTTTAGAAGAGGTCACAGCACCTCTGTAGCCATTTATAGGGTTACAGGTTTGATCCTTGAAAATATGGTAGGTTAACTCACATGGCCTCTTTTTGTTTATCACAGACATGCACTTGAATCAGTCTGTCACACTTTTCTCTTGGCCAGGATGAAAAAACAGACTTTGCTGAAAGTCACAAACTTATTTCCCAACTACCATTTCAGTGGATCACTTCAAGTAAAACTGGGGAATTCATTATCAGACCTTGGTATTTTCCGTGCAGGAATTAACCAAGTTTCTATGCAAGGGCCTCTTCTTTCTTTTCCATTTTCATCAGCATTATTGTTCTTAACCTGCTTTTCTGCATTTGATGTTGTATGCAGGCAGTCTGTTCCTAATCAGAGCTTCTGAAAAGTCTGAGTCATTCTACAGAGAAAGTCACACTGACTTCTCAAGTGTCTGGCACTGGCTTACAAGTAAAAAGCTGACAAGTAATACTGGCTAAACCTCCTCATTGCCATTCAGTACCACCAAAAGAGCTGGAGGAGGATTTGGAGTTTGCAGCTGCTGGATACACACAATGATCTCATTAACAATGGGAACCTTGTTTTACAAGTATCCTCATACCTGCTGCTCATCTGTCTGGTAACTGTAACTCTGCCCATCTGTTCCAAAACTGGGTGAGAGCAGACCATGGTACAGCTATCCAAACATCTAGCAGGAAGTATTTTGTTATGTAGCTATCCTACAGTTCTCCTGCACATATCCAAAGCCTTAAGAGTTTGGTATGCAATGAGGCAGAGTGAGGGCATATATTCTTCTATGAGTACTCCATAGCCTGCCGAATGTAGGTCCCCCTTGTCCATCTTATAGGTTCATGGTATGTACTAGGCTAAAGACCACCAGGGCCTTTATAAGCCACAGGTCAAGGGTTAAGGTTACATTTGAATAGGGTTAGGGATGGACTCTGCTTCACATGGATGGGGTGCCTATTCCAGAACATGAAGATCTTTTGAGACACATACCTGTCTCACCAGCATCTTCTATGTATATTGCAAGCAAAGTTTAAATTCTTGGATCTGGTGCTGATTATTTTGTAGATGTGCAAAAGGTCCTTCAGGACTAGATCTGAAGATGCCTTATGTTCCAACATAGATTGTCTATCAGTAACCTGTAGGAGACTGAGCATAGAAAGATTGCTTTAAGGTGATCTGTATAGGATAATGAGTTAATATCCTGGATTCTGTTGGTGAGGAAGCTCTGTGGGTGTTCCAACTTTTGCATATGCCTGGTCAGGCACATGCCTTAATGATGGGTCTGCTAAGGGCAGAGGAAAGTGGTACTATAACTTCCTTGGACCTGGATGCCATACCCTTACTTATAAGTTGGGCAACATAGAATGATGTTCTTCCTACATTGGCTATGTGCTGGTCGAAGGACAGATTACTGTCTGTATATGTTCCCGGTTTCCTAACTACTGGGTCAACTGTTAGGGGGTGATTTGTTGATGGAGCAATTAACCTGGGTGGGGTCTTTTCTTAAAGGCACTATAATGCACTTCTTGGCACTAAGTTTTATGCAGTGGCTTTAGCACCGGTCATTTCTCTATTTTAGACACTCTTGCAGAATGTTAATCTTATGGGAAAATCTATGATAGCTCCCAATTTGCAGTTATCTGCAAACTTGGGGAGCTGGAAGCCCTTGACATTAAACTTGACCTGTGAGACGTAAATGCCAAAGAGGAGCAGGCCAAGCACTGAGCCCTGAGGTACACCTGTGGTGACAGGTCTCTTGGTGGAGGTGGTCTCAACAGCCCTGACATCTTGGGTCCTATCTATGAGCCAGCTAGCAATCCAGTGAATTATATAGGGATTTATCCCTAGTTTGGTGAGTCTGTAAGCAATACATGAGTGAGATATTGTATTGAACACCTTAGACATGTCTAGGTTGACAGTATGCACTGTTTTTTCCTCATGGATTGCCTTGTTGACCCTCTCAAAGAAGTCTACCAATTAAAGTAGACATAGTCTTCCTTTGATTGAACTAAACTGGGATGGGTCCAGTGTATGTAGATTGCCACTGTCTTTGTTGATCATTTCCATGATAATTCGTTCCATGGCTGTGTTGTGCATATTAGATTAGACAGACTAATGGGTCTACAGTTTCTGGAGTTGGTTGATGGTCCACCCTTGTGAAGAGGGATAACAGTTACAGTCCTCCATTCAGATGGTACATAAACTGTTTTGAAGCTGTATTTAAAAAGTGACTTGAGTGGTCCTGACAGGTTGTGTTTCAAGCCATTTTTGTGGCAAACTGTGATATGTCTGGGCCCACTGAGGCTGTGTTTTTGGCTTTAGCGAGTGCCACCATGACCTGCTGCCTGTAAGTAGTTGGGGGTTATGCTTGTGGGCTTTCATAGGGGGAGACAGGGGGAAAGTGGGGGGTGAAGTTAGAGCTGAATTTATCATCTATCAGATTCGCTGAGTCACTCTGCTTGGTGAAAGTGATATCATTTACCACTAGTTCAGCACACTGTTGTGTGTTACCTTTACAGTTTCAGGCATAGCTGTAGAAGGCCTTTTAGTTGTTTTTAACCTGAGAGGCTGTCATGACCTTGTAAGTGGCCTTGTTGCATTTAATTAGTCCTCTTAATTTCCTGTTTACTATAATTAGAGTGCTCTTGCCATTATGAGATTTGATCTTTCTGATTATGGCCTTGACTTTTTTTTTTCTTTTGTTATATACTCTGTTAAGCTTAGAATTTCACCAGTGTTGTTTTTTCTTTGGTTTGTTTTGGGCTTACTTCTGATGCACACAGCAGCCTCTATGCAGCCATTTACATGCTAGTACAGTGTTTCTGTGAACAATTCGCATAGGTTGCTGTGAACTCGTGGTTCTGGGGAGACAGAATTTTGACAAACTGTTACTTAGTAGGATGTTTGCTTTAGAGTAGTTCCTAACTGTTGCAGGTTTTGCTAGGTTTCACCAGTGAGGACATGACACAGGGCGGGGTGTAGTGCTCTCTCATATTGATGAGTACTAAGGCCAGTATGTTTAAACCTGTTGTTGAAGTGTGCACTATCTGGTCAAGGGTATTTGTGTTAATAAAGTCTGGAAAATGTTCCTGCAAGTGGAGGCAGTGTATGCTTCCCAGTCTATAGATGGTTAGTTGAAGTTTCCCATGCATATGGTATTTGGCTGGGTGGTGTGTGCTTCCAGCAGATCCTGGCATCAGTTATAAGATCCTTGGGGCATGGATGGTGACCCATAACTTGCTGGGATATGGTAAGGGACTTTATCTATGGTGATTTGCATGTGGATAAACGTCAGGGCATCATGCTGTTTAACCAACCTAGAGGTACACTTATTACTAATGTAGATCAAGACTCCTGCACCTTGAGTCCCTGTCTGTGCAGCTGATGGTATACATTTGTGGAAGACACTGAAACATTGCACTGCTAGGGTACTTTCCATGGCTTTAAACCATGTCTCAGTAATGATACAAATATCTATATTCTGTAGAGTGAGGAGAGCTTTGTAGGCTGTGGAGTTTCTTGGTTCCTAGCATTGAGCAGTAACACCTCCAGGTTCCTTTGGGTTTTATTAGCTAAGTCAATAGTTTTGTCAATTTGACACTGCCTAAAAAAGGCTCTAAGGAGGTGGATAAAGTTTTAGATAATGTCTGGAAGCCCGATGCAACTAAAGTGGTGTCAATGTTGTTTGTTTTTCATATATATAAATGTAAGATTGCCTATGTCATTTGTGATAATTTAATGAAGATGTTTATTGGAAAAAATGTCTGGAAGCCTGGGGAGACAGGTGCAGACCATCCTTGGCAAAGCAACATGGTCTATTAACCATGTCCTCCCATGCAGACAAATATTGAATCCACCTAAAATGACACTAGAAACTAAGTCAGTTGTTAAAGTCAGTCATTTTTGTTCATACTGTACCATCATCCTTAGTGAAGGCAGAATGCTGCTCAATGCAAAGCACATACCTGTCGAAACATATTCAGAGAGAGTGATCCACAATGTCTCTCTTCATATAATCCAGGGAGTTGTGTCTCTGGTCATTTACACCCATATGGATTATGATAGAATCATACTGGTACCTGTGGGCATTGACTTGAGTGCATGTGCAACCTGACTCCAGATAAGTAATTAACTGTTATCTTATCCTTGTCCAGTCTGGTGAGTGGGGTATCAGTGTGTTATACACTGGAGCCCCTGTGACAAGAGTCCTGGGTAAAATGTTTGTTTGTCTTATGGGATTCCTTTTTGGGGGTCCATTGGGTATAGGAGTATGTGTGGTGTTTAATGTTGCTTTTGGTGTATGCTTTACAGATTGCTGAGAATAGGTGTTGCCATTTATAGGCCTAGGAGATCTTTGAGGTTTGTGAAGACTGCTTTTTAGTGCCTCAGCATAAGATGGTGTGTGTGTGTGTGTGTGTGTGTGTGTGTGTGTGTGTGTGTGTGTGTGTGTGTGAGATGGACAGTGTGTGTGGTGGATGTAGTGTGTATGTTCTTGACAACCTTGTCTGTGAGATTTTTGCCTCCAAGGAAATTGTGTGTGTGTGTACATCTCTCACATATTGTGTTAGTTTCATTAAGGATTAAAAGGTTGTCAATGAACATGAGACAATTGCTACATTGTCTCAGGATGCCCATATCTTCCAAGCTGGCTATGGTGACATTTGGAAATTGCACGTCCATGAAGTCCAGACCTGTATTAGGGTAGGCTATTATGGTTTAAGGACTGGGGTTATACACAGGTTTCCTAACGTGGTCTCTAGGGTTAGGAACTAGAGTTAGATAGTGCTAAGATAAGGTATTCGTTCTTTTAGATGCATAAGCTAGCTGCTCTTATCTTAATTATGTGCAATGCCTCACTAAGTTACAGGTTACAGTCCTAATACTAGTTAAATAGGTAAACTTTACCATCAAAGCATTTGCATCTATACAGGGCACTGCCAACTGCTGCTGTGCAGTGAGCAGCTCCATGCAAATGCTCCTAATTTATAGCAACAGAAAGGAAACTGAAATCTAACTTGTGAGCCCTCTGGCCAATAAACAACTACACTTTGTACTCTTCTGGGATACTTCCCAATGTAGAAAGACCAGGCAAACAACTTCTGCCATAGGATGGATGATCTGGTTCTCTTAAAGTAAAAATATGGCAGAAAAAGAACACTCAAGCACAATGCAAGAACAAAACAACTTATTCCCTGGCTAGATTTTCCTGCAGCAAGGCGATTGTAATGCAGTTTAGATAGCAACAGTTAGAGAAGGTAGGTGATTTTTCACCAAAAGAACTTTAAATACAGTGAAACAGTAGTGACCAGTTAAATAATGAAGTGCAAGAAATCAAATGCAGTAACTTACCTTTGCCTGGATGGCACTGGTTACAGTGGAAACACTTCTCAATCACAGGCGAGGATGCCAAGCTTTACTGAATTCTGTGGAAAATAATACAGAGCTACATAAATGCGCCCATTTTATAGAAAGAGATTTCATTTTTTTCTATCTCCTGAGCCCTGTGGCTAATAAACAACTACACACACACTCTCTTGGAGTGCTTCCCAACACAGAAAGACTAGGCAAACTGATTCTGCCACAAGATGGATAATCAGGTCATCTTAATGTTAAAACACAGCAAAAGGGAACCCTCAGGTGCAATGCTACAACAAAACAATGTATTTCCTGGCTAAATTGCCCTAGGTGATTTAAATATAAACAGTTTAGAAAGCAACTCTTACAGTAGATGGGCATTTTTTTTTCACCAAAAGTAGTTTAAAAGCTCTTTAAATGCAGTAAAAAAGGAATGATCTGTTAAAAAATACAGTGCAAGTGCAATAAATCAAGTACAGTAAAGTCAATGCCAAAGCACACTAGCAGCAGCTAGACCAAGGAAAAACAAATACAATAAATAATTTGAAAATATGGCAACAGTTTTCAGAAATAATGTAATGGCCCTTTGCTCATTCTGTCACCAGGAGGAAAAGCACCAATCCGAACGTGATTCTTGAAAAGCAGATCCCGGTAAATCTAGTCCCAGGTGTTACATATTTCAAAAGTAATCTGGAAAGAAAGGAATAACATTCTAAATATTCAGCGTTAACTAAGTGGTGTGATATGAAACAAAGGCTAACACAGACTTTAAGAGTCTAAGGGGAAGGCCTTCCCAGTTTGATCTTTCATTGCCCAGTAGAATGAGTAAATGAGCTAAGATGGAGAGGGCTTCTAAAGATAAATTTAGAGTAGGGATGGGTAACTCAAAAGACACAAAGCTTAAAGTGCACAACAGAAAATGAGTGGTTGGGTAAGAAAAACTTCAGGTCTATAAATTTCTCAAAAGAGGAAATCAGTGCAGTAACTAAAGTGCAAAACCAAAGCAAACACTGCAGAAGGCAGATGTAAATGGATAAAAAAAATAAGTGCAGACACAAAGAAAGAAAATAGTATTACTTCCCTTGCTTCTTTTCTGTTTTTGGTCTTCACTGGCGATTATGAATGGAGTGCACATCCCTAGACTCCCACTCACCAACCCAATATCCTGAGAGAAAGAGACAGAGAAAGAGATGAACAGGTTCTGCATTATTATTTGTCTCTTTCCAAAGCTAACAGCTCCAACACTCGAGCACTAATCAAATGCAGATTAACTGGGTCATAGTCAGGCCTTAATTCTTCTATGCCATGGAGCCAGCAGAAATTACATTAGATATGGTGCTTTAGCAGCTTTAACTATAAAATTGTTCCAATACCAGACATTAAAGGTGCAGTATGAATAGGCCCTTTGATTCCAGAGATGGAGCATGGCCTACCAGTTATTGCAATGAATTCCTCTCATAACAAAAGTATGCTTTAAGCTGCCTGTTGCAAAATCTGTAAATTTATTTCTGTATTGGAGGCCACCGAATTTCACAACTACTCCCTACAAATGGCTGTTGGAAGCAGGTCACAACAAGAGCCACATCATATGTTACCCATCTTTATTTACTGACTCAAAGCTCAAACATCTGGCCAACAAATTAAATTTTTCTTGCAAAACATAATATATTAGATCACAAAGTCATAGTGCATTGACATTGCTTAGACTATCATTTAAGCTGATAGCAGGTGAAAGAACCTTACAGTAGATTACTCCAGACATATTGAATTGCCTCCCTGTCTAGCGTATCACCACTGCTACAGATATTTTCTTAAAACTAAATTTAGCTGACTATAAGCAAGAACGTAAGTGTAAATATTTCCAAGACAATCTAAGGAACATTTATCGTGCATAAAGCTAACCCATATTTCCTATCTTTAGTATCATTAACAGCTCTTGAACTGTCCAAATAACTGTTGGGTTTCTTTACTGGTTTTCCCAATCTGGAACATTTAGCAGGGCTATTCACTCTAAAGATCTGATATTCTTTTAGGAGCTGGTGCTCATCATTAGATCATTGCTACAGTTGCCTTAGCTATAGGGTTATATCCTTCCTAGGAAATAACATCCAGCCAGCTATCAAAGCTTAAGGGCACCTTACATACACCCATACTGTTGATAACTTGAGCTAGGCAGGAGAAAATCAGCAGTGTGGGTTCCATGCTCTTCAGAGCTTTCCTGCCTCTGAAGAGTGCTCCTCTTGTGGGCTTTTGAGGTTGATGTCTGGCTAGCATTTCTACATTACTGAGCAGATAAGTCCCCTTCAGAGAAAAAAAAAAAAAACTTCATTTAATTTTTTAACTAAAATAGTACTTTAATTATAAGAACTGTTTGTTTTTTGATAGAACAAATGTCACATGACAGTCCAAAAACTTTTCTGTCAGTTAAATCGTGATTCTTGTATTACTTTCCATGTATTTTTTCTAGAGTTTACTCTAATTTTTATTGATAATAGTGTTATAAATTGTTTCCAGGGGCTAGAGCAAGTGTGTTTTGTGCTCGTCACATTGTAGTTTTGGAAAAAAAAGACTTCTATCTTGATATTACCATTTTCCGATTACTGCTGTCATCACTGCCTGTGTTTCACACTTCTTTCTTTGTTTTATTCTAAAACAGACTTCCAGTTGCTTGGTTCTTCCTTCCTCCAGTCATAAAAAGAAGAACATTTTCAGACTGCCTTTACCTCTTCATCTGGCTCTTTCTTTGCCTCAGCGCAGATGAGTGACCTGCAGTGGCCATTTTAGGTTCCACAGACCATTCATCTTCTTCCTTGAGTTCCTCTGATGTAGTCACTTCTGCCACCATGAGCCAAGGATTAGACACTTCCTCTGCAGCTGTTGGAGTGGCCTTGGTAGGCATGGAGAACCAGTACTGTCAGTCTTTGATGAAGAAGCAGTGAATCTTTCTCTGACAATCAAAACTAAGATACCAGTTCACCAGGGTGCTGCCCCTGTGTATATAATGCTGTCAAAAGAAGCAGAAAGTTAATGTATCTTCTCCTTTCCCATCTATATCATAGTATTGTACAATGTAAATAGCGAACTCTATTTCATCATACCGACAATATCGAAACAACAAAATATCAAACAAACGGAACAGTGAATTTTTTCCCAGGGGAAAAATGTGCTGCTCCATAAAAAAAAAAATAAACACAAATTTAAGTGGGGGGGTTCACCCCCCACCCCCATGTGGGAGGCTGTGCCCCCCACAAACCCCCTACTTAAATATACCAACTCCGAGATCGCACCATAGTGGGGGAAATGGCAAAGTCCCGAAGATGGCCCACCAAATTTTTTTCCCTAGGAAAAAAATTTGATGTTCCGTGATTTCGCTATTTTGCCATTTCGACAGTATCAGATCGACTAAATAGCATTTGCTATTTAGTCCATTCGATAGCGTCATTTAGACCCCTCCTTTCTCTCTTACTTTAGATAGGGAAGATTTATTGGGCTTAGTTCAAGCTTTCAACCCTTCTCATTATGTATTTATTTTCTCCTTTCTCTCTTACTTTAGATAGGGAAGATTTATTGGGCTTAGCTCAAGCTCTCAACCCTTCTCATCCTGTTAAGAGGAAAACAAATAATTCTTCAGTTTTTAGATTCCTAGTATGATAAACAGGGAATATATTTTGAGGGAACAAATTCAGTTACTTCTCCTCAAGCAACTGTGTCTGGCTCTGAGGAGAGTATTTCTTTTGATTTTCTCTTGGAAGAATTTTCCTTCTAGATAACTATTTCTTTCAGTGTGAACAAAATAACATTTCAGTTTCTCTGAAAGATTATTATGATTTATTGCAATTGGAAATTTCTCATCCTACTGCTGTTACTGCCATTCTTCCAGCCTTGGAGGATGTTTTTATTACAGTCTTCAACATGCCTCTCTGCCATCCTGCAGCCCCTAAGAAGGTAGATTGTACAAAACTCCTCAGTCATACAAATACTTAATTTCTAATCGCAGATCTAACTTTGCAGTGCTTTCTTTGTCAAATCCTTGCACAGCTAATCATTTAGTAAATGCTAATCCCTCTGTTTCTGACAAGGGCTAGAAGGCTTTTGACAGATTTGGGACTTGTGTATTTCTCTGTGACTCTAAATTGTAAGAATATTAATTGTCAGGCTCACACGTTAAAGGTTTTGCTTGCTTCTTTTGAAAATTTGAGGAACATTAATACCACCATAAACTTGTTAACCTCTGCTATCTCTGAAAAAACAAAAAAAAATCTGGCTTTTTTCCCACTTTTCTGAGATTTAAAAAAGTTCAGTTACAAGCTTGCTATTCTTGAACTGTTTGTAAGTTTCTGTGAGGCCATTTTTTGCTTGGGCTAAAGGAAAGTCTCTCTGTTGATCAGTGGCAGTGAAAAACATTGAGCAGCCTGCCTGCCCCTGTGGGAGTGGTTACTGATTTGAAACTGTAGTTTTATTGGCCATTCTGGGTCAATTCCAAAACTCCTTCATCTTCCTCTCTTAAAACCCTCTTTTGCATGGTTTTGCGCATTTTTGTGCATAGCACAACAACGGGCAGCGCCGCCTAATTGGGTTTAAACTATTCCTGGCTCCACAAAGTCTGCTCTTCACTTTTTCCCTTAGAACTGCTCTATTTCTCAATTTAAACACCATATTCTCATTCTAAGGCCCTTCACTGGTCAAATTAAGTAATCCTACAAGTTAGCACTATTAAACCATAAGCACTACTTACTCTTATACTCTCTACGATTACCCTGTCCTCTATTGGTCCGTCTTAAATTCAGTTTCCCTATTACTTTAGCATGTCCAAAGGTCAGTCAATGGTTTCCTCTCCAGTCCAGCTGGTGAATCAGGGAATTTTGAGGCAATGTTACAACTGTCTCATGTACACGGACAACCTCCTCCTCCAAACAGATTCAAATATATGTGAGAGATGCAACTATTTAGCCAAACTGGAGGCTGAGCTCTCTCATCTCAAAACTGGTGTAGCCAGTCAGGAGGAGAAGGTAACCTCGCATTCCAGTATCACATCGTCCCACCACATCAGCGAACCAAACACATAAATACACAAAAACATACTCGGAGGCTTTAAATAAAAATCTACCTAAGCAACAGAGACCTCCAAAGCAGACATCCAAGCAAACGCTACCTCAAAACAAAACACACACAACACATAGCCTACAAAGTCAGTGTGCCAAGCAGCCACAGCCCTTAAGGCTGAATAACACACCTGATACTCTTGTTATAGGTGACTCTATTGTCAAACACACTGACGTCCCGCTCACCAGGCTGAATAAAGAGAAGGTCACAGTGAGCTGCCTGTCGGGTGTTAGGATCCGACACATAGCACTCAGGTCACTCCAAAGCAAATACAAATATGACTCAGTCATTGTACATGCTGGTGTGAATGACCTGAGTCCCTGGACTACATGAAAAGAGACATAGAGGAGCTCTCTGATCATGTAGCCCAGGCTGGTATGACCCTGACCTTGAGCAGCATCTTACCCTCAACTAGAATGATGCCACAGTACAAAGACAAAATGATCGATTTTAACAATTGGCTAAAATTTTGGTGTCATTCAAAGAGGATCCAGTGTCTGTCAGCCTGGGATGACATGCTTGACAAGCCACATTGCTTCACTAGGGACGGCTTGCACCTGTCACCACTGGGCTTTTGGATATTGGCAAAGGCTCTTGCCACCCCCATAGTGCCTTTTTTAGGCAAGGCTCAAAAGTCAAACCCACCCCCATAGACAGCACAAGGAACAAGAAACTAAGGGTAATGCTGCTAAATGCCAGAAGTCTTAACCTCAAGATGCATGCACTCGAAGCTCTCCTCAGTATGGAGAAAATAGATATCTGTGCAGTGACAGAAACCTGGTTCAAGGCTCCAGAGAGCACCCCAGCACTACCAGGCTATACCTCATATCATGCTTTTATTTAAACCCAGACCGAACCACAAAGGAGGGAGTTTCCATATTTATCAAGGATATTCACACCTCCAGGTTAGTGGCATTGCAGTATCGGAGACCATCCATGTGCAACTAACAGTGGGCAAGACTGCTTTTCAGTTTATAGCATCCTACAGACCACCCTCTCAAAGTCAGGAATCATTTGGCTTTCCTGAAAACATTGGAGAACATGAAGATCTCTCCGAACACCACTATACTGGGCAACTTCAACTACCCAAACATTGACTGGAAGCACTCAAGGCCCAAAGATTCCTGGAAATTATAAACTCAAATGCTATGGAACAACTAGTCACCACTCCCACAAGAGGGGACAACATACTAGACCTGATCATTACCAACATGGGGACTCTATGCTCCGCACCAGAAGTATATCCCTCATTGGTAAGATCAGACCATAAATTAATTTCACTGGATGTCCACATCCCGACCCCACCCCCAGCCCGGAAAACCACAGTGAAAAACTTCTCAAATGCGAACTTCTCACTTCTCAAAACTGAAGTGGAATCCTTTAAGGCACCAGGGCCCGTGGAAACTACAGCCCAAACTGCAGAATCCTATATAAATGCATTCTACGGACATCTCCAGGAATGCATGGATCATGCTATCACAAACAAAACCAAGACCCAATCATCCAAAGGCAGGCGTCCAGTCTGGTGGACCCCTGCCATAAATAAACTGTACAACAGGAGGAGGAAGCTACTACATGATAGAGCAAAATCCCTAATAGGGAAGGCATCTCTGATCAGTACTAGCAAAAAATTACGATCCCTCATAAAATCCTCCAAGGCCAGCTTCGAGAGAAAAATTGCACAGGACACCAAAGACAATCATAAGGCTTTTTTCAGTTATGTTAGAAACCTGGGATGCAACTCCCAGACTTCTTCCGAGTTGATTCTAAACGACAAAAATACACTGAACACACAGACATCGCCAATATCCTGGCAGACAGGTTCAGTGCAAACTCCCCAAAGAGCAAGTAACTATCCCGGCAGAGGGCAGCCTCCCAAACATCTTAGATGCTCAGGTGAAGGCTGCCCTCTCCAAAGCAAAAACTGCTTCCATGGGACCAGATGGCATCCCAGGTTGTCCTACATGAACTACAAGAGGAACTAATCCCTCAAATAAAACAGCTAGCTAATCAATCTCTCACTCACAGGATATGTGCCTACAGAATGGCAGCAACAGTGGCAGTGGTCCCACTGCACAATTGAAGAGCCCTGGAAACTATCGCCCCATAAGCCTGACTAGCTTAGTCTGCAAGGCTATGGAGAGGATCATCATGGAGCTCATAAACAAAGACATTGGGGACCTACAGACACTAGATCCTACCCAGTTCGGCTTTGTCAATGGCAGATCCTGCCTTTTGAACCTGGTTGACTTCTTTGAAACAGTCACCAAAGCCATAGATGAAGGGAAGGTAGTCCACACAGCCTATCTGGACCTTGCAAAGGCATTTGACACAATACCCCACTCGGGCATCATAGATAAGTTATCCAGCTTAAATATAAACCCCTATGTCACAAGATGGGTAAACTGGCTCAAAGACAGAACCCACAGAGTGAGAGTTGCTGGAGCCATGTCAGACTCAAAACGGTCACAAGTGGCGTCCCACAGGTTCTGTCCTGGGACCACTCTTGTTCGGTATATACTTTTCCCGGTACAGGGAAGCGTGGGAGGACTATGGCTCACCAAGTTCGCAGACAACTGCAAACTGGGCGCCATAATCAACTCTCCAGCTGACACAAACATCCTTCAAAAAGGTCTCACAGAGACAGATAACTGGTGCCAGCACCATGGTTTAAAGCTAAATGCCAAAAAATGTATAGTCATACCCTTTTGCAAAAACAATGTGCCCACAAATTACCACATAGGCAGAAACCCATTAAGTACAGAGAAAGTTATTAGGGACCTGGGGACCCAAGTTGATAGCAATCTCTCCTTTGAAAACCACATTGCCAAAGTGGTTAGAAAGACCTTCTGCATAGCCCACTTCATCACGAAGGGTTTCACATCTAGATCAAGAGAGGTAATCGTGCCCCTTTATTCATCCCTCATCAGGCCCATCATAGAATACAATGCCCCTTTTGGGATGTACTTTACCCGACACCTGCAGCAATTAGAAAGACCCCAAAAGTATCTCACCAAGAGGATCAAGAGTCTCAAACAGATGCCATATGCTGCTTGGTTAAAAAAACTCCAGCTCTACTCAGTTGCATACCGCCTACTTCGAGGCGATCTATGCCTGACATACAAAGCTATGTCAAATCCAGAATTAATGGACATGCTCCACCTCAGTAAATCTAAATCCCTTAGAGCCACACGGGGACTTGAACCTCAGCACAGAAATAAATAGAACTTGCTGGAGGGACAGGTTCATAACCCAGAGGCTCCCTTCGCTCTGGAATAGAATTCCAGTTCATGTGAGGCAGAGCACCTCACTGAATCTCTTCAAGAAGAATCTCGATAAGTGGATGGGGATCGTGGGTTTGTCCCAGGGATTACTCCCGTGTCACTATTAGACAGAGGCACAGTAAACTAAACCTTAAAAAGGGCACAGTATACTCAAATCAAGGGGTGGCGTAAGCCATACAGAATCGGGCTAGGCTTATAATTGCCCCAGGGCAGATAGCCTAGTATGAACCTATGAACTTTTCCCTCTTTAAGGGCAAATCTTCTCTAAATGCCCTTATTGCTTCAGTTCCTCAAATAAACAAGCACTCTATGAAGTGGTCTTATGATTCAGCTGATGCCTCTTCCAGGGCAGCAGCTACTGAGTCCATTATGAGAAGGGATGCATAGTTATGTTCTCATAATTTGCTTGAAAATGTTAAAACTGAATTTTTAAATTCTTCCCTTGATAGGGAAGTTGTATTTGGACCATCTGCAGCTGAAGTCCTAAAAAATGTGATGAGATGGGGAAACCAATCCAAGGGGTGACTTGGATATGTAAGCCCTCCTTCTCCAAATCTGTTAAAGGTTTCATCCCTAACACAGGATCCTGTTATAAAAAAGCAAAATAATTAGTCTCATAAACCTTCTGGCAAGCAGGCATTCAAACAAAAATGGCAAAGAGGCTCCGAAAAGAAAAGGAAATCTCACAGAAACAAGGACATTCCAGCAAGCCTGAATTACTATCTTCAAATTGGATCCCCTTTCCCACCCTGGCAATCTTTTAAGTCATCCCCCAAATCTGTCTCTCCCTTTTTCTCTTTAGCAACACTCTTAGAAAAATGGATTCTGTGAGTGATCCATCAAGAGTACACATGTAGGTGGGAGTCCCTACCTTCTTTCCAGGGGAGTCCTCCTTATCCACCAGATCAGTCTTTATTCTCCCCTGTCATCCAACATTTGCTGGCTCAGATGGTAATAGAACCTATTCCACTTTCACTGACAAGAAAAGGTTTTTATTCAAGAATGCTTCTGGTATCAAATAAAAAAAAAATATTTCCGTTGAGACAGTCCTATACATTTCCTTTCTCAACCAGTTTGTGAAAGTCCCAGTGTTCAGAATTCTATCCTGTTACCTATTTCTTATTCCTTATTTCTGTATATTTTTGATAACTCTAGATTTAAAGGATTCTTATTATCACTTTCCTATAATCACATATTTCACACTTTTTTTTAAGGTTTTCTGTGTCTGGATAACATTTTCAGTTCTATGCATTACCCTTTGAGTTGTACACTGCTCTAAGGATATCTAGATC
Organism: Protopterus annectens; assembly: GCF_019279795.1. Taxonomy (NCBI): domain Eukaryota; kingdom Metazoa; phylum Chordata; order Ceratodontiformes; family Protopteridae; genus Protopterus; species Protopterus annectens. Next base: position 976,463,799 of record NC_056732.1, on the reverse strand, counting down.
AAGTGATAACCTAGATTACAAGGTATTCACATTTTTTCTTGGGTGATAACTTGCGTATCTTTGCACTCTCTTTTTAAAGTGTCAGAAATCTTTCATTGGGTAACAGATTTCATACCCAGGCTGGGTTTCCAGGAAAACATTCAAAAGTTTTGTCTTATTTCATTCTACAGGACTGTATTCCCTGGATATCTCCTGGATACGTCAGTTCAAAGTGCTTTTCTTATATAGGAAAATATAGATCTATAGATCTGTTCTTGAGTTTTCCACTCAGTCCAGGACTTCAGCGTGGGAATTTCTTTGGATATTAGAATTCATGGCGTTTATGATTCTTGTGATTCCTCTAGTCAGACTTCACAATTCAAAGGTTCATTATTATTTTAAATCTGTATCACCCCAACAACAAATTTTCAAAGTCCAGTTTTGGTATTTATAAAAAGGGAACTGTTTTGGCGAAGAGAACAGTTTTATCAGAATCCAAATCTCCCTTCTCTCTTCCAGTTCCAATATAATCTATAATGACAGATGTCTCAGAATTTACTTGGGAACTGTCTCTTTTGGAGTAAAAGTGAAGACTCTTTGGAACAAATAAGACAGACCAAAATACATAAATATTAAAGAGATGTTGGCAGTAATAAATGTTCTCAATTCTCTCAACCATCTGTAATCACCTAGACTACTACAAGTGATCACAGATACCAACAGAGTAATATGATCATACCTCTCAACTGTCCAGATTTTTGCCTCATATTTTTGATCTGTTCCTCATACAATATATGGTCTTCTAGCAAATCACATTAGATTGAAGTCACTGAATATTGACATACATTTGAGTTTCAGACTTCAGTCTTCAGAAAATGTACACTACCACACATCCTGTTATTCTAGCAACTTTTTAAGTTTATCAAAGCAATATTTAAAATGTGTCCATATATTTGGACCTTTGTTAAAGTTTTGTCCATATTTATTGCAGTAAGAGTCTGAGAGGTATGGATGTGACACATAAACAAACAGGAGTTTTCAGATCTTATCCTCTGAGCAGATTATCCATGGTGGACTTGGATATACAGTAGAAATTCAGTACAATCACTCTCACTACAGATGTCTTACATTCCATCAGAGCAAAATATTGTGGCATACAAGCTGAGAAGGACCAGGATAGGCTGTCACAAATGGAAATTGAATGAGGTGCTCTTCCAGAATTTGATGCAGCTGTGGGGAACCCCTTAGGTAGATCTGTTCAGTTGTGTTCACAACAAACAACTGGAAAAATTCTGATCCAGGTCTTCTTGCCAACAGGCTTGGAAAATGGATGAATTTTCATTTCCTTAGATGGCAGTGTTCCTGTATGCTTTTACACCCTTTCTACAGGGTCATTCTGAAGATACAGAAGGTCTCTCCAAAGATCATTGTGGGGACTCCCTCCTGGTCTAGTCAACATTGTTCCTCCCTTTTTTGAAATGGCCAAGGGCAATTACCACAAGATTCCTCATAGACTGAGCTACTCTCTCAAGAAAGGGGTTGCTTGAAACACCCCAACTTGAAACATCTTCAACTAACTGTCTGGATGATAGAATACTAATGCCATTTAGGCACTTATTTTATGAGGATGTGCATTATGTTTTAAATGTGGCAAATAAACATTGCTACTAGGAAATCACATATTAGTAAATGGAAAGTATATTCTAGTTGCTGCCATATTAAGAACCAAAACTCTTTCAATGCTAGCATTTCTCTGGTTCTACAATAGTTGTGTGAGTTATTATCTTTTGTCTTTTCTTTCTTCTCTGTCAATGTTCATTTGTTGGTCATGTTAGTATGTCTTCCTCTGAATCCCATTCTTTCAGTATCCTTCCATTTCAAGATGTTTTTGAAAGGTGTTCTACATACCTGTTGACCTAGAAGACAGGTTGTTCCTCCTATGGATCTAAAGAGCCAAACTACAATCAACCCACAGGTCCAAAAACAGTTGCTGAGCAAATTTAATAAATGTATCAACAATATAAAATTGTTAAATAAGATCCAGAGTAAAAACAAATATGTAAAACCTGATTGAGTGATTTCATCCCATTAATGTGTAGGACAACATCAGACCAAGCAAACTGATAAAAATCCCAATTTAAAAATGGTAGCTTCCCCACCCATTCTGAAGTGCAATCAAATTCTTAAAGCCACAATGCTCCAACATCTAAAAACTAACATATAATGCTATTGAATTCTATGTGCATACATCATTCAACAATTCATATTACAATCACAAATAAACATAAACTACCACTTGTTCTTACTATAATTTAATCCTCCTTTGTTTTAGTTAGCACATAATAGAAACAGAGTCATTGAGTCCTGGGAGTTGGATGCATCCATTCTTAATTGCCAAATCATTTCCTGATGTAAAAGAGTATTTTTCCAGTCACCTTCTTACACAACACAATTAATTTTATTCTAAAACTAAAAATGTGAACACCAGGGAGATCCATTTTGTGGATATAAAATTTTATGAGGGGGAACAGTACAACCGTGAGATGGCTATATCTAGAAAGCAGACATTTAGTAACTTTTTTACACTTCAATAGTTGTTATCCAGTGCATCAAAAAGTGGTTTAATTAAAGGCTACTGCATTAGGATTTCAAGAGTAATATCACAATATGATTCTTGTCTGGAAGAGTTAGGTAAATTGAAGGTGATGCTGTTAGAGAGGGGTATCCTAAGAAACTTATTGATGAAAACATTGAACAGTACTGGAGTTGAGAAATAGTAGATACAACCCTATTTTTACTAACAGACTAAACTATATAAAGAATAAGGGAATGATAGCCAGCGATAAAAACAAGATGGACAAATGGAAAAAGATATATAACAGTATGGTGGTCCATTACACACTGTACACTCCAGACATTAAGAAAAGTATTTACGAAAACTGGTATATGTTAGAAACTGTAGAAGAATTTTCTTCAAGTTTATTGGACCCCCAGTTTTATTCTTAAGAAGAAGAGAAATATAAAAAATGTTTTAGAAGGACTCTATTTAGTATTCAACTTATAAAACCTCAAAATGTGGATGTTGCAGCTTCCTGGTCAGGTGCAAGGTTACTAATAAAACTAAGAAATGTAAATTTAGAGTTTCTGGTAGCCTAGGAACCAGAAAAGTGTCAAGAATGATGCAATCTAAAATGAGTCAGCAGTGATGTATTATAAATTTAAGAGATCTGAGAGAGAAAGAGCTAGCATTTTGCATTGGTCTTCAGAACTGACAACATCACCAGCACTTGTTTTCTCTGTATGCATGTAAGTTATTTAGAACATTGTTCTCTTAGAAATAGAAAATAGTAAGATTAGACTAGCTGTTTTCTATATTTGTGTTAGACTATCCTACAGTATTGTTTTAAAGTTCCTGTGTCTGAACTCTTGAAAAGCACTGTGTTGAATTGAAAAGATTTGTCTTGTGTTTTTATTATTTATTATTAAATATTTTTTAACTTTTCAATTGTGGCTGTTTCGTGTAGAGATAATTTAAGCTCTAGAGTACTTGCATGAATTTAGTGATACTGTACTAAGCCACTCTAATAGCCTTAAAAGTTCTGGTCACACTTACTAATTGGATAACAGTATTATTACACAGCAAAACAGGTCACCCTTTGGGAAGGGCCTTATAGTAGCTGATAAGTAGTTGTTCTGGTGGCAGTGGATTACTACCTTATAGCCTGAGCAGTAGGGGCATACCTAGTGAACCTGTGCCAGCCTTCCCCAGGAGTGTCCGTTTGTATATAAATCATATCTCAAAATGTGTGTGTGTGTGTGTGTGTGTGTGTGTGTGTGTGTGTGTGTGTGTGTGTGTGTGTGTGTGTGTGTGTGTGTGAGCTACTTAGGCAGGGACACAAAGCACTGGTGGGACAGTGGGAGTATTGGGAGGACTTGGCTTGGAACCCTGGCTAAAGACTCCACTCTATAGCTGTGCCAGTGGCACTGGTGAGTCTTACTGGGGATCTGGAGAGAAAGGGAGAAACCAGCCCCAGACTGACTGTGAGCTGTGTGTGCACTTAAGGGTAACTGTACTTTACTATGCGTGTACTTGTTATCCTCCTAATGTGGATGTTCATCACTGGTGTTAGTGGTAAGGATTGAGGCTCCTTGATTACTGGGCCAGTGCATGGGCATCACATATTAATTGTTTGGCAGTGGTGGGATATCCACATCAAATATTAACTGTTTGATAGTGGTGAGTTAGCCACATCACAATCAAATTGGCTTGTAGTGGTGTGGATAGTGAATTTTGGTAGCTTGTGTACAATGATCACTGAAGGTGGTGTTTACTCCAAATCAGCCACACAGTGAATATTAGTTCAGATCACAATTGATTTATTTCTTTTGTTAGCTTAGTTAGTCAGGGAGAGCAGGCCAGCATGTCAGCAGAGGAATATGGCAAGCTAACTAGGAACCAGTTGGCTGAGATGTGCCAGGCTAAAGGATTGGTGCATGGAAACCTGACTAAGGCAGGCATGATTAGAGCTTTGGTCACAGCTGCATCAGAAAACAGCACTCAGGAGGATGATCAGACTGGATATGGAAATGTACAACACTCAGAGAATGGACAGCTCAACCTTTCTGCAGAGGACTTAAAAATCCATCTGGAGCTAAAGATACCCGAGTTGGAGGCCAGGCATTTGGAAATGGAAGCTGTAGAGAAGGATAGGCAGAGGCAGCATTAAAAGAAGATGCTGACACTTCACCTGAGTCATGGAGGTAATGGGGAAGGAAGTAACTGGACCCCAGAAGCACAGACCATCAGTAAATTTCTTCCGCAGTTTACAGAGGGGGATAATTTTGATAGTTTCATTTATATGTTTGTCAGGGTATGTAAACAGTATGATGTTGACCAAAGGCTCTGCGTACAGTTCCTGAGCCCCTTAACTCCATGGTAAAGTTGTAAATGTACTTTCCAAATTATCTGATGTTGACTGTTTTAACTATAATGCTGTAAAGAATTGTTTGTTAAAATTTTTAAGCTAACACCTGAAACCTATAGGAAAAAGTTTTGTGAGCCTAGACATAAGGCAGATGAAAGTGTGTGAATATGTTGCTGAACTGAGCACTTATTTTCATAAGAAGGTGAGTGGATGTCAGGTCACCACTTTTGAAGGGTGGCAGACCTTTTGGTGAGGGAACAAGCCCTTAACACTTTGCCTGAGGACAGGAGGATCTGGTTAGCTGATAGTGTGCTACTTCAGATGAGTTGGGGAAGACCTACACTGAGCAAGCAGGGCATTGCTGCACAGGAACGGGACACCCAGTGCTGCTCATGGGTTAAAAGGAACCCATGGTGGGCAGCCCAGACTACCCCAACAGAATCTGCCAGTAGCAAGGGAAGCCACTAGTCCAGGTACACATCCAGGACCTAGGGTTAAAAGTTTTGAATGCAACCAGTGGGGCCATGTGGCATATAGATGTCCATGGAGGCAAGGTGGGGAACAAAAGATGAGGGAGCCAATAAGTGGGAAAGCAAAATGCCAATAGTAGTTTGTCTTGAGACAACAGGGATACTAAGCTACCATCCTGCAAATGTCCTGATATGGAAGGATTTTGATGAGGTAGTACCATGTGTTTATGCAGTTACGTGCAGACAGGCTTGAAGACAAGCATATGGGTCTGGTAGTGTAGAGGAGACCTAGACAGACCGCACACTTGCAGCCAGGATGGGTGAGATGGTTACTTCAGAGAGGGATCTACTCTGTAGCAGTGAGACTGAAGGTGAGCCACAGCTGCTTGTGGGTACTGATGGTTCCTTGGACTGAGTGACTGCAAAGGTAGAGGTGAGTAGTACTAACCAGGTTGACAGTGAGGCGCAACTGTCAGCCTGGGTACTACTACTCAGGCTGACAGTGAGGCACTGCTGTCAGAGGACACCAGACGTCCTGTACAAAGAGAGAGTTGAGACAGGCTCAGCTCTCAGACCCTACATTACAAGGCCTGAGGCAGGTAGCCAGTGAGGCACCTGATTCTCAAGGGAAGGGGGAGTCTGTATACTGGTACAAAGGGTTACTGTATAGAGAGTGGACCCCTGTGGGAGGGCTAGAAGGTGGGAGAATACAGCAGTTGGTAGTGCCTAGAGCCTACCATCTAGCGCTTCTAGCCATAGCCCATGATATTCCCTTTGCAGGTCATATGGGCATAAAACTTACAAAGAGATGTATTATGCAGAACTTCTATTGGCCTGGAATTTCCAGAGATGTAACAGGGTACTGGAGTACCTGTGAGCAGTGCCAAAAGGTAGGCAAGGCAGGAAACAAGGTGAGAGCTCCTTTGATGCCTTTGCCTGTGATTGAGGAGCCATTTCAGAGGGTAGCTATGGATATTGTGGGGCCTCTGAGTACCCCAAGTTCCACAGGGAAAACATATATCCTAGTGGTAGTAGATTATACTACAAGATACCCTGAGCAGTGGCTCTGTCCTCCGTTGAGGCAGAAAGGGTGGCAAATGCTTTGTTAGAGATTTTCAGCAGGGTAGGTTTCCCAAAAGAAATACTGACTGACAGAGGTACCAATTTCATGTCAGACCTGCTGGCTTGTCTGTGGAAGTACTGTGGGGTGAAGCACCTAAAGAACACCCCTACCATCCCCAGACTAATGGTCTTGTTGAGAGGATAAACTCTACAATCAAATCCATGCTACAGACATTTGCTGACCAGTTTAAGAGGGAGTGGGACAAATATTTGCTTCATCTGGTTGTTTGCTTACAGAGAGGTTCCCCAGGAATTCACAGGTTTTTCACCCTTTGAGTTGGTGTATGGGCAAAGGGTGAGGGGGCCTCTAGATTTAATTCATGATGAGTGGGAAGGTGAGTATGAATCTCACAAGGAGTCTGTTGTGGCATATGTCCTAAACCTCAGGACCAGGCTCAGAGAACTCATGGGCTTGGCCCAGGAGAACCTGGCTGAAGCCCAACAGAAAAAAGGTCTGATATGAAAGGAATGCTTGAGCTAGAGAGTATGTTATAGGGCAGCAGGTAATGGTTCTCATTCCTGACAGACACAACAAGCTGCAGGTAGCATGGGAGGGACCCTACAAGGTGGTAAGAAAGGTAAGTCATGTTAACTACATGTTAGAACTGCTAGGCAGGAGCACAAATTGTGCCATGTTAACACGATGAAACCTTATCATGATAGGGAGGCCCTTGTGCTGAGTATTTGCAGTGGATTGCAGGAGGAGTCTGAAAGAGATTTGGTGACTGATCTCCTCAGTGAGGCTTGGACTGATACCTCAGTGGAAGGGGTAGCAATGTCTCAGCATCTGTCTCCTACCCAGGTTCGAGAAATCCGAGCATTACTACAGGGGTTTGGGGACATGTTCACTAGGAAACCAGGGTGCACTCACCTGGTGCAGCACCAAGTGGATATAGGACCCCAAAGGCCTATTAGGCAGGCCCCTTACAGAGTGCCTGTGAGAGTCAAACAGACTCTGAGGGAGGAGATACAGAAAATGTTGGAACTAGGGGTAATTCAAGAGTCCAACAGTCCCTAGGCCTCCCCACTGGTGCTGGTGCCAAAGAAGAACAGCAGCACCAGGTTCTGTGTGGACCACAGGAAATTAGTCACACAGAGTCAGATGCTTACCCCATGCGTAGGACAGATGAACCCCTAGAGCAGCTGGGTGGGGCTTAGTATCTTACCACCATTGATCTTACCAAGAGTTACTGGCAGGTGCCTTTGACTCCCAGTGCTAGAGAGAGCTCAGCCTCTGTGACTCCTTTTGGCTTGTATGAGTTCAAAAAGATGCCCTTTGGGATGAAAAATGCCCCGTCAACTTTCCAGAGGCTGGTAGATCATATCCTAGCAGGAGCAGGAGGGTTTGCCCTTGCTTACCTAGATGATATTCCCATCTACAGCCATTCCTGGCAAGAGTACCTTCAACATGTCAGGAATGTGTTGGGCAGACTACAGATGGCAGGGTTGACCATTAAGCCCAGCAAATGTCAGGTGGGTATGGCAGAGATCTCCTACCTGGGACATAGAGTGGGGAGTGGTAAGATCAGGCCAGAACCTGCCAAAGTGGAAGCCATTCAGGCATGGCCTGCACCTGTTGCCAAAAAAAAAAACAGGTGAGGGCATTCTTAGGGACAGCAGGGTACTACAGAAAGTTCATTCCCAGTTACAGTAACATAGCTGCTCCCCTCACAGACCTGACAAGGAAAAACAGGCCAGATAAGGTAGTGTGGACCCCAGCATGTGAGCAGGCATTCCAGAAGCTTAAATTAGCTTTGGAAGGACCCCCTGTGTTAGCCAGTCCTGATTACAGCAAATATTTTTTGTGCAGGTGGAAGCATCATACCATGGGGTGGGGGCTGTACATAGCCAAATTTCTTCAGAGGGAGAAGAGCACCCAGTGTTTTGCCTCAGTCATAGGCTCCAACCCAGGGAGGAATGCTGTGCAGCTGTAGAAAAGGAATGTCTAGCCATAATGTGGGTACTGCAGAAACTTCAGCGTTATCTGCATGGAAGGAAATTCACTGTGGATACAGATCACAATCCCCTAACATGGTTACACCAAAACAGCCAGTAAAATGCCAAGTTGCTAAGATGGAGCCTAGGGTTGCAAGCATATGATATGTCAGTGCAGCACTGCAGTGGGATTAGTAATGCCAACACAGATGGGCTCTCAAGACAGGGAATGGGTAAAGTATAATCTGATAGACCCAACACTCTCAAGCAACGTTTCTCAAGGGTCACTTGAAAAACTAACTTGAGTTTTCGGGGGGGGGGGGTGAAAAACTGAAAGGCTGCCAGCCCAGCTAGATAGAATTTTGTAGATAATTCTATGTCATTGTAAATATTAATATAATCCACAGGCTGTTTTACAAATGTAAGAAAACTTTGTTATATGTTCTGAACTTCAGAAATGTAACCACAGTGCACCATGCTGAAAGAAAGCTGATAAAGTATAGCATTCTGTTTCATCTCAAAGCTCGGAGACAGGATGTCTGCATGAAGGAATTTCTTCTATTATTTTGAGACCAGAGTTAATTGCAGGGTTTTACATGTATAATGTCCTTTATTGCTGTGGCTTCCTGGCCAGGTGCAAGCTTACTAAGAAATATAAATTTAGAGTTTCTGGTAGCCTGGGAACCAGAGTGGTGTCAAGAATGATGTAATCTAAAATGAGTCAGCTTTGATGTATTATCAATTTAAGAGATCTCAGAGAGAAAGAGATAGTATTTTGCATTGGTCTTCAGAACTAAATCCAACAGAAGGAAGTCCAAGGATGTCACAGGAGACTAAAAACCAACAATTTATTAAAAGTAAAGCGCTTTTCGTCGCTCAGAGTGTGAGCAACTTCTTCAGACAATTCAAATTAATTAAATCACTTTTATATACTCTCACGTCACTGCAATTAATTGCTACTCAACAATTAAAGTAACAACACAATAAAATTCTTATTCAAAAGCATAAATAGCAAAAATAGCAAGTCAGAGCAGCCGTATTGTAAATTTGCTATTAAATCTACACAAATATGTCTATAAGAAAAATAAGACAGTAAAAAGTATATATGAAATGTAAAAATATGTAAATATTAAATATAACATATACATGAATATACAGTTCAAGACTAGATGTTATTAATTAAGTTTAAGTCAATGATACTTTTAAAATGTATTAATGTGTATGTTATAATTTATATTATAATCCTCTAATTTTGTAATTTTTTATAAAAAATTGTAAAGGTAAATTCATTTCATCGTGTTGTTTACACTGTATAGTATTAAGTTAAAAACTCTACCAAATAATTAAATAATCTTAGGTTACCTAATTAAAATAATTATGGTTATAAATATACATATCTCATACAAGGTCCGGGTATTAATAAACCAAGCAAACAATACAAGCATATATATGGTAAATACATATGTTATGAACACTCCAAAGTGTATAAATTTACATAAATGTTATCATGATGCTGAAAAGTAAATATGTTAACATGAGTTTAATTTAGTTTAGTATTATTAATATATGTTGAAATAAAATTTATCTATTTAAACTCCTTAATTTAAGTAAACAGGCAATATTGCAGTGGTCATTTAAGCCTGGATAAATAAAAGCATTTGTTCGCCACTGCCAAGTTAATTCACGCTCCTCTAAGAGTAGGTTGTATGGTCCACCTCTCAAGTTTGTTTGTATTTGGTCCAGGCCTGAATTTAAAGTTATGACCTGTATTACTTGAAATATGTTTAAATAGGGCATTTTCAACTTTTGTGTTGTATAGCATGTGTATGTTCATAGACTCTTTCTTTGAGCTGTCTTTCAGTCTTTCCTATATAGAAAGCTGGACATAGTGTACATTGTGCAACATACACTATGAGTTTAGAATGACAGCTCAGTTTGTGTCTAATTTCATATTTTCTGTTGTTAATAGTGGTATATTCCCACTACTCATATGTTTACACATGCTACAATTTTCACAAATTTTCATACCTTTCATTCTAGAAAATTGCTATTAAAGTTGTTGCTTTCAGTATGTTTTTCAAGTTGAAGCCCTTCTATAAACTATTCTAGGGTACTGCTAGTTTACTTGCAATACTCCTGTCTTGTTGGATTAGTGCCCAATTTTTAAATAACAGTTTCTTAATGATATCGCTATCTATATTATAGGTGGTTATAAAGCTACATCTAAAGTCGTAAGTAAACTCCTTACTTACTACTTGGTGGTCTGTAACTTCAGGTTGGTCCCCTTGAGTTTCTACATGGTCTAAAAGTGTACTGTTATCAACTTGTTGGTCAAGTATTGGAAGAATAAAACCACAACTTCTCTTGTATGTAACTTCCTGGATTATCTCTTCTAAAAAGTCAAACGGATACCCTCTCTCAGTGAAGAAGTTCCTTAGAAGTTCACATTCGGTTTCAAAGTCTGCAATACGGGTGGTCATACGAGCAGCACGTATTAATTGCCCCTTTACTATAGCTTTTTTCTGAGAGATAGGGTGAAGACTACTGAAATGCAAATAAGAGTTGCAAAAAGTTTCCTTTCTGTGTATCTTGGAAAAGAAAAAGTTGTTAACTACGTCTTTGGTCAGATTCACATCCAAATAATCTATAGATAAATTTTGAAAATTGGATGTAAACTTAAAAAAGTCAGTAGTATTGTTTAAAAATTTAAGCAACTCTTTTGCTTTTTCCTGACTTCCTTCAAATAGAATGAAGATGTCATCCAGGAAGCGTGTGTAATAGTTAATAAAGGGCAACCATTCAGTGTTGTTTAAAATATGTTGTTGTTCCCAGTAAGCCATAACTGTATTTGCTAAACTGGCCCCCACAGGTGAACCCATGGCAACTCCACAATTTTGTAAATACAACTTATTGTTGAAAGTGAAAAAATTATTTGTCAAGATGATGTCCAATAAAGTTGTTACTGTAAATATTTCATTTGCTTCAGCTCCTTTTTTGATAAGGAATAAATTAACCCACTCTATTGCTTCCAAGTGAGGATTGCGATATAGGTCAATCACGTCTATGGTCACGAAGTTCAAGTCTTCTCTATATGTAATGTTATCTAAATTCTTCAAAAAAGACCATGAGTCTTTGCATATTTGAACTTCAGTGGATAAATATTTTTTCAAAATACTATCAACTAATTTGGCTGAAGCATAGGTAATGGAGTCCCTCCCATCTATTAGTGGTCTAAGTGGGGGGTCAATGATATTCTTGTGTATTTTGGGAGTTGCAAACATGATAGGGATCTTTGGCCAGTTTGTAGTAATGTAATGGTAACTGTTTATGTCTATGTAACCATCCATAAATAGGTCACTATAGTAGCCCTTAATACGTCTATATGCAGTATTAAGTTCATTTAAAGAAACTTCTTTATATGTATCGTTGGCCAATAACTTTTCGACTCTGTTAACATAGTCAAAATTGTCAAATAGAGTAAGTCCTCCTCCTTTGTCTGGCTTAATGGCCCTGATGTTAAGTGTTTTAAAAGTAGATAAGGCGCATTTTCTTCCTTACTAACATTTCTACTTTTCTTGTTTCTTTGATAAATTATATTATGTGCCCTGTCATTAATGTTTCTTAAATCCAGTTCCATAATTTGTTCAAATATAGATAAAGTTGGATGCAAAGTAGGGTTATACTGCTAACTACTCTAAGTGACTGACTAATTGTTGGTGAGTCCCCTAAAAGTACACTTAAATTCAATTTTCTAACAAAGAGTTTAATGTCTTTGATACTTTGTGCTAAGTCCATGTATTTACTAGGTACAAAAGTCTGTCCTCTTGCAAAAAGTTCAACAAGAGTGGAGTCAATGTCAATACATGAAAAGTTGTACACTACAAAGTCCCCTATGTGGTTGTGTATAACCTCAGGTCTTATTGATGGCAAATCTTGTTCTATCTCTTTGGTTTGTTGTACGGACCATGTTGGTTTTTTTGAAATTGTTCATTAGGTTGATTTTGGTTGTTAACAGAATGTCTCTTGGGGATAGCCCCCAGATTCTGATTATCATAGTCAGTTCTTTGGCCTGAGTTATAGGTTAATTCACCACCTTGTTGGTTACGATAAACAGTAGGTTGTCGTCCATTCCTTAACCGACCTGCCCATGTATTGTTGTTCCTATTGTTTTGTCTGTACGTCGGGTTAGGTGTTTCAGTATTTAAAATAGTATCCTGTTCGCCGATAAAGGATTCCAAAGTTTACTGTCATTTATCTTGGCCGTTAAAATTATTTTGAGAAGCTGGTGGCTTTGGATATGCCTTTCCACTCTCATAAGCAAGTCTATCTCTATTTATTTTCTTAGCTTTAATGAGCTTGATTTAATTAATAACTGGTCGATCGAACTGAATATTCTTTCATAGTCATATCTGTATCGAGTAAATTCAGTATGGTTAGTGATACAGTTATTCAGTTCGTCAACCTCTTTAGTAAGATCAATAATTTGTAGTCTATAGTGCTTGGTCATGCACTCCATAAGTGCAAAACCCTGCTCATTAAATAAGTTGAGAAGTTCTAAATGGAAAGGTGAATTTGTCACTAGTCCAGTCGGATACACATGATGTCTAAGCCCCTTAGGGACTAGTCGCAGTCTGCAACATTCTTGGAAGTAATTAACTTCCAACTGCAACTTTTTGATTTTCAAAAGTTTTGCATCAATAAGTTTCAAATTGTTAGAGATTTCTTTTTCACTCACCTCGTGGATATCCGCGTTGTGAGCCGGTTGCTCTGATTCAGTTGTTTGGTTAAAGACAAGGTTTTTAGTGTTGGAAATCCAGTCCTTAAACACAGAAGCTCCAATAAGCTCCCCAACGCCGTTCGTTGATGTCCGTTCACTCGTACGTATGTCAGAGGTAGTGTGTAAACCTCCGTTGTTATTCAAGCCAGTTTCGTTGTTCTGGTTGTAAGGAAAAATGTTTGAACTTACTTCGGCAGATTGCGTACTAGTCCTGATTGTTTGTGGCAAGTTTGAAACCCCCATAGCATCCAAGGCAGAAGGTGTACGCTGTCCAAGGGGGATGGAGGCTGACAAATTACCGGTGTCCGGTGCAATAACCGTTGACAAGTTGCCGGTATCCGATGCAGGAACAACTGGTGGTGTATGTTGTCCAAGAGGAATGGAAGCTGACAGGTTGCCGGTATCCATAATACGGGAATGAGTAAAGTTGGCTGCTCCTAGCTGGGAATCGAGACGTGAGGAAAGTACATCAACCCTTTCAGTTAATGCCAAAATTAAGGCTGTGAGATTCACATCTTCGTCGCTAGTGCGTTTTTTCTTAAAGGTATTTTGTGAAGAAGGGATAACTTCTTCGTCTTCACTGTGATCATTGGACGCCATGACGAAAGCCAAAGACAAACTGGGTACGATAAACAAACTAAATCCAACAGAAGGAAGTCCAAGGATGTCACAGGAGACTAAAAACCAACAATTTATTAAAAGTAAAGCGCTTTTCGTCGCTCAGAGTGTGAGCAACTTCTTCAGACAATTCAAATTAATTAAATCACTGTTTTTATATACTCTCACGTCACTGCAATTAATTGCTACTCAACAATTAAAGTAACAACACAATAAAATTCTTATTCAAAAGCAGAAATAGCAAAAATAGCAAGTCAGAGCAGCCGTATTGTAAATTTGCTATTAAATCTACACAAATATGTCTATAAGAAAAATAAGACAGTAAAAAGTATATATGAAATGTAAAAATATGTAAATATTAAATATAACATATACATGAATATACAGTTCAAGACTAGATGTTATTAATTAAGTTTAAGTCAATGATACTTTTAAAATGTATTAATGTGTATGTTATAATTTATATTATAATCCTCTAATTTTGTAATTTTTTATAAAAAATTGCAAAGGTAAATTCATTACATCCTTATCAAAAAAGGAGCTGAAGCAAATGAAATATTTACAGTAACAACTTTATTGGACATCATCTTGACAAATAATTTTTTCACTTTCAACAATAAGTTGTATTTACAAAATTGTGGAGTTGCCATGGGTTCACCTGTGGGGGCCAGTTTAGCAAATACAGTTATGGCTTACTGGGAACAACAACATATTTTAAACAACACTGAATGGTTGCCCTTTATTAACTATTACACACGCTTCCTGGATGACATCTTCATTCTATTTGAAGGAAGTCAGGAAAAAGCAAAAGAGTTGCTTAAATTTTTAAACAATACTACTGACTTTTTTAAGTTTACATCCAATTTTCAAAATTTATCTATAGATTATTTGGATGTGAATCTGACCAAAGACGTAGTTAACAACTTTTCTTTTCCAAGATACACAGAAAGGAAACTTTTGCAACTCTTATTTGCATTTCAGTAGTCTTCACCCTATCTCTCAGAAAAAGCTATAGTAAAGGGGCAATTAATACGTGCTGCTCGTATGACCACCCGTATTGCAGACTTTGAAACCGAATGTGAACTTCTAAGGAACTTCTTCACTGAGAGAGGGTATCCGCTTGACTTTTAGAAGAGATAATCCAGGAAGTTACATACAAGAGAAGTTGTGGTTTTATTCTTCCAATACTTGACCAACAAGTTGATAACAGTACACTTTTAGACCATGTAGAAACTCAAGGGGACCAACCTGAAGTTACAGACCACCAAGTAGTAAGTAAGGAGTTTACTTACGACTTTAGATGTAGCTTTATAACCACCTATAATATAGATAGCGACATCATTAAGAAACTGTTATTTAAAAATTGGGCACTAATCCAACAAGACAGGAGTATTGCAAGTAAATTAGCCGAGTACCCTAGAATAGTTTATAGAAGGGGCTTCAACTTGAAAAACATACTGAAAGCAACAACTTTAATAGCAATTTTTCTAGAATGAAAGGTATGAAAATTTGTGAAAATTGTAGCATGTGTAAACATATGAGTAGTGGGGAATATACCACTATTAACAACAGAAAATATGAAATTAGACACAAACTGAGCTGTCATTCTAAACTCATAGTGTATGTTGCACAATGTACACTATGTCCAGCTTTCTATATAGGAAAGACTGAAAGACAGCTCAAAGAAAGAGTCTATGAACATACACATGCTATACAACACAAAAAAGTTGAAAATGCCCTATTTAAACATATTTCAAGTAATACAGGTCATAACTTTAAATTCACGGCCTGGACCAAATACAAACAAACTTGAGAGGTGGACCATACAACCTACTCTTAGAGGAGCGTGAATTAACTTGGCAGTGGCGAACAAATGCTTTTATTTATCCAGGCTTAAATGACCACTGCAATATTGCCTGTTTACTTAAATTAAGGAGTTTAAATAGATAAATTTTATTTCAACATATATTAATAATACTAAACTAAATTAAACTCATGTTAACATATTTACTTTTCAGCATCATGATAACATTTATGTAAATTTATACACTTTGGAGTGTTCATAACATATGTATTTACCATATATATGCTTGTATTGTTTGCTTGGTTTATTAATACCCGGACCTTGTATGAGATATGTATATTTATAACCATAATTATTTTAATTAGGTAACCTAAGATTATTTAATTATTTGGTAGAGTTTTTAACTTAATACTATACAGTGTAAACAACACGATGAAATGAATTTACCTTTACACTTTTTTATAAAAAATTACAAAATTAGAGGATTATAATATAAATTATAACATACACATTAATACATTTTAAAAGTATCATTGACTTAAACTTAATTAATAACATCTAGTCTTGAACTGTATATTCATGTATATGTTATATTTAATATTTACATATTTTTACATTTCATATATACTTTTTACTGTCTTATTTTTCTTATAGACATATTTGTGTAGATTTAATAGCAAATTTACAATACGGCTGCTCTGACTTGCTATTTTTGCTATTTCTGCTTTTGAATAAGAATTTTATTGTGTTGTTACTTTAATTGTTGAGTAGCAATTAAT
The DNA here is from genome assembly GCF_019279795.1 of Protopterus annectens. Lineage (NCBI taxonomy): Eukaryota > Metazoa > Chordata > Ceratodontiformes > Protopteridae > Protopterus > Protopterus annectens. Next base: position 976,447,390 of record NC_056732.1, on the reverse strand, counting down.
TGCAGTGACGTGAGAGTATATAAAAACAGTGATTTAATTAATTTGAATTGTCTGAAGAAGTTGCTCACACTCTGAGCGACGAAAAGCGCTTTACTTTTAATAAATTGTTGGTTTTTAGTCTCCTGTGACATCCTTGGACTTCCTTCTGTTGGATTTAGTTTGTTTATCGTACCCAGTTTGTCTTTGGCTTTTGTCATGGCGTCCAATGATCACAGTGAAGACGAAGAAGTTATCCCTTCTTCACAAAATACCTTTAAGAAAAAACGCACTAGCGACGAAGATGTGAATCTCACAGCCTTAATTTTGGCATTAACTGAAAGGGTTGATGTATTTTCCTCACGTCTCGATTCCCAGCTAGGAGCAGCCGACTTTACTCATTCCCGTATTATGGATACCGGCAACCTGTCAGCTTCCATTCCTCTTGGACAACGTACACCACCAGTTGTTCCTGCATCGGATACTGGCAACTTGTCAACGGTTATTGCACCGGACACCGGTAATTTGTCAGCCTCCATCCCCCTTGGACAGCGTACACCTTCTGCCTTGGATGCTATGGGGGTTTCAAACTTGCCACAAACAATCAGGACTAGTACGCAATCTGCCGAAGTAAGTTCAAACATTTTTCCTTACAACCAGAACAACGAAACTGGCTTGAATAACAACGGAGGTTTACACACTACCTCTGACATACGTACGAGTGAACGGACATCAACGAACGGCGTTGGGGAGCTTATTGGAGCTTCTGTGTTTAAGGACTGGATTTCCAACACTAAAAACCTTGTCTTTAACCAAACAACTGAATCAGAGCAACCGCTCACAACGCGGATATCCACGAGGTGAGTGAAAAAGAAATCTCTAACAATTTGAAACTTATTGATGCAAAACTTTTGAAAATCAAAAAGTTGCAGTTGGAAGTTAATTACTTCCAAGAATGTTGCAGACTGCGACTAGTCCCTAAGGGGCTTAGACATCATGTGTATCCGACTGGACTAGTGACAAATTCACCTTTCCATTTAGAACTTCTCAACTTATTTAATGAGCAGGGTTTTGCACTTATGGAGTGCATGACCAAGCACTATAGACTACAAATTATTGATCTTACTAAAGAGGTTGACGAACTGAATAACTGTATCACTAACCATACTGAATTTACTCGATACAGATATGACTATGAAAGAATATTCAGTTCGATCGACCAGTTGTTAATTAAATCGAAGCTCATTAAAGCTAAGAAAATAAATAGAGATAGACTTGCTTATGAGAGTGGAAAGGCATATCCAAAGCCACCAGCTTCTCAAAATAATTTTAACGAAGCCAAGATAAATGACAGTGAAACTTTGGAATCCTTTATCGACGAACAGGATACTATTTTAAATACTGAAACACCTAACCCGACGTACAGACAAAACAATAGGAACAACAATACATGGGCAGGTCGGTTAAGGAATGGACGACAACCTACTGTTTATCGTAACCAACAAGGTGGTGAATTAACCTATAACTCAGGCCAAAGAACTGACTATGATAATCAGAATCTGGGGGCTATCCCCAAGAGACATTCTGTTAACAACCAAAATCAACCTAATGAACAATTTCAAAAAAACCAACATGGTCCGTACAACAAACCAAAGAGATAGAACAAGATTTGCCATCAATAAGACCTGAGGTTACACACAACCACATAGGGGACTTTGTAGTGTACAACTTTTCATGTATTGACATTGACTCCACTCTTGTTGAACTTTTTGCAAGAGGACAGACTTTTGTACCTAGTAAATACATGGACTTAGCACAAAGTATCAAAGACATTAAACTCTTTGTTAGAAAATTGAATTTAAGTGTACTTTTAGGGGACTCACCAACAATTAGTCAGTCACTTAGAGTAGTTAGCGAGTATAACCCTACTTTGCATCCAACTTTATCTATATTTGAACAAATTATGGAACTGGATTTAAGAAACATTAATGACAGGGCACATAATATAATTTATCAAAGAAACAAGAAAAGTAGAAATGTTAGTAAGGAAGAAAATGCGGCCTTATCTACTTTTAAAACACTTAACATCAGGGCCATTAAGCCAGACAAAGGAGGAGGACTTACTCTATTTGACAATTTTGACTATGTTAACAGAGTCGAAAAGTTATTGGCCAACGATACATATAAAGAAGTTTCTTTAAATGAACTTAATACTGCATATAGACGTATTAAGGGCTACTATAGTGACCTATTTATGGATGGTTACATAGACATAAACAGTTACTATTACATTACTACAAACTGGCCAAAGATCCCTATCATGTTTGCAACTCCCAAAATACACAAGAATATCATTGACCCCCCACTTAGACCACTAATAGATGGGAGGGACTCCATTACCTATGCTTCAGCCAAATTAGTTGATAGTATTTTGAAAAAATATTTATCCACTGAAGTTCAAATATGCAAAGACTCATGGTCTTTTTTGAAGAATTTAGATAACATTACATATAGAGAAGACTTGAACTTCGTGACCATAGACGTGATTGACCTATATACGTCAATCCCTCACTTGGAAGCAATAGAGTGGGTTAATTTATTCCTTATCAAAAAAGGAGCTGAAGCAAATGAAATATTTACAGTAACAACTTTATTGGACATCATCTTGACAAATAATTTTTTCACTTTCAACAATAAGTTGTATTTACAAAATTGTGGAGTTGCCATGGGTTCACCTGTGGGGGCCAGTTTAGCAAATACAGTTATGGCTTACTGGGAACAACAACATATTTTAAACAACACTGAATGGTTGCCCTTTATTAACTATTACACACGCTTCCTGGATGACATCTTCATTCTATTTGAAGGAAGTCAGGAAAAGCAAAAGAGTTGCTTAAATTTTAAACAATACTACTGACTTTTTAAGTTTACATCCAATTTTCAAAATTTATCTATAGATTATTTGGATGTGAATCTGACCAAAGACGTAGTTAACAACTTTTCTTTCCAAGATACACAGAAAGGAAACTTTTGCAACTCTTATTTGCATTTCAGTAGTCTTCACCCTATCTCTCAGAAAAAGCTATAGTAAGGGCAATTAATACGTGCTGCTGTATGACCACCCGTATTGCAGACTTTGAAACCGAATGTGAACTTCTAAGGAACTTCTTCACTGAGAGAGGGTATCCGTTTGACTTTTTAGAAGAGATAATCCAGGAAGTTACATACAAGAGAAGTTGTGGTTTTATTCTTCCAATACTTGACCAACAAGTTGATAACAGTACACTTTTAGACCATGTAGAAACTCAAGGGGACCAACCTGAAGTTACAGACCACCAAGTAGTAAGTAAGGAGTTTACTTACGACTTTAGATGTAGCTTTATAACCACCTATAATATAGATAGCGATATCATTAAGAAACTGTTATTTAAAAATTGGGCACTAATCCAACAAGACAGGAGTATTGCAAGTAAATTAGCCGAGTACCCTAGAATAGTTTATAGAAGGGGCTTCAACTTGAAAAACATACTGGAAAGCAACAACTTTAATAGCAATTTTTCTAGAATGAAAGGTATGAAAATTTGTGAAAATTGTAGCATGTGTAAACATATGAGTAGTGGGGAATATACCACTATTAACAACAGAAAATATGAAATTAGACACAAACTGAGCTGTCATTCTAAACTCATAGTGTATGTTGCACAATGTACACTATGTCCAGCTTTCTATATAGGAAAGACTGAAAGACAGCTCAAAGAAAGAGTCTATGAACATACACATGCTATACAACACAAAAAAGTTGAAAATGCCCTATTTAAACATATTTCAAGTAATACAGGTCATAACTTTAAATTCACGGGCCTGGACCAAATACAAACAAACTTGAGAGGTGGACCATACAACCTACTCTTAGAGGAGCGTGAATTAACTTGGCAGTGGCGAACAAATGCTTTTATTTATCCAGGCTTAAATGACCACTGCAATATTGCCTGTTTACTTAAATTAAGGAGTTTAAATAGATAAATTTTATTTCAACATATATTAATAATACTAAACTAAATTAAACTCATGTTAACATATTTACTTTTCAGCATCATGATAACATTTATGTAAATTTATACACTTTGGAGTGTTCATAACATATGTATTTACCATATATATGCTTGTATTGTTTGCTTGGTTTATTAATACCCGGACCTTGTATGAGATATGTATATTTATAACCATAATTATTTTAATTAGGTAACCTAAGATTATTTAATTATTTGGTAGAGTTTTTAACTTAATACTATACAGTGTAAACAACACGATGAAATGAATTTACCTTTACAATTTTTTATAAAAAATTACAAAATTAGAGGATTATAATATAAATTATAACATACACATTAATACATTTTAAAAGTATCATTGACTTAAACTTAATTAATAACATCTAGTCTTGAACTGTATATTCATGTATATGTTATATTTAATATTTACATATTTTTACATTTCATATATACTTTTTACTGTCTTATTTTTCTTATAGACATATTTGTGTAGATTTAATAGCAAATTTACAATACGGCTGCTCTGACTTGCTATTTTTGCTATTTCTGCTTTTGAATAAGAATTTTATTGTGTTGTTACTTTAATTGTTGAGTAGCAATTAATTGCAGTGACGTGAGAGTATATAAAAACAGTGATTTAATTAATTTGAATTGTCTGAAGAAGTTGCTCACACTCTGAGCGACGAAAAGCGCTTTACTTTTAATAAATTGTTGGTTTTTAGTCTCCTGTGACATCCTTGGACTTCCTTCTGTTGGATTTAGTTTGTTTATCGTACCCAGTTTGTCTTTGGTCTTCAGAACTGACAACATCACCAGCACTTGATTGCTCTGTATGTATGTATGTAAGTTATTTAGAACATTGTTTCTCTTAGAAATAGAAAATAGTAAGATTAGACTAGCTGTTTTCTAAATTTATGTCAGACTATCCTATAGTATTGCTTTAAAGTTCATGTGTCTGAACTCTTGACTAGCACTGTGTTGAAAGTTGAAGATTTGTCTTGTGTTTTTATTATTTATTATTAAATATTTTTAAACCTTTCAACTGTGGCTGTTTTGTGTATAGATAATCTAAGCTCTAGAGTACTTGCATATATTTAATGGTACTTTACTAAGCCACTCAAATAGCCTTAAAAGTTCTGGTTACACTTAATAATTGGATAACAGTATTATTGCACAGCGAATTTGGTCACCCTTTAGGAAGGGCCTTGTAGTAGTTGATAAGTAGGGGTTCTGGTGGTAGTGGATTACTACCTTATAGCCTTGGCAGAAGGGGGATACCTAGTGAACCTGTGCCAACCTTCCCCAGGAGTGTCTGTGTGTTTGTATATAAATCATATCTCAAAGTGTGTGTGTGTGTGTGTGTGCGTGTGTCAGCTACTTGGGCAGGGACACGAAGTACTGGTGGGACAGAGGGACTGCTGGGAGGACTTGGCTTGGAACCCTGGCTAAGGACTCCACTCTACAGATGTGCCAGTGGGGAGTCTTATTTGGAATCTGGAGAGAAAGGGAGAAACCAGCCCCAGACTGTGATCTCTGTGTGCTCTTAAGGGAAATTGTACTTTACTGTGTGTGTACTTGTTATCCTCCCAATATGCATGCCCATCACTGGTATTAGTGGTGAGTATAGAGGCTCCTTGATTATTGTGCCATTGCACGGGGCTCACAACATGCATTTGAGTTTCAGACTTCATTCTTCAGAAAATGTACACTACCATGCAGCCTGTTATTCTAGCAACTTTTTAAGTTTATAAAAGCAATATTTAAAATTTGTCCATATATTTGGGCCTTTGTTTACCTCATTATTTAAAGTTTTGTCCATATTTATATAAACAAGCAGGAGTTTCCAGATCTTATCCTCTGAGCAGGTTATCCATGGTAGACTTGGATATACAGCAGCAATTCAGTACAATCACTCTCATTACATATGTCTTATATTCCATCAGAGCAAAATATTTTGGCATACAAACTGAGCAGGACCAGGATAGGCTGTCACAAATGGAAATTGAATCAGGTGCTCTTCCAGAATTTGATCCAGCTGTGGGGAACCCCTCAAGTAGATCTGTTCACAACAAAACTGGAAAAATTCTGATCCAGGACTTCTTATCAACATGCTTGGAAAATGGATGAATTTTCATTTCCTTAGATGGCAGTGTTCCTGTATGCCTTTACACCCTTTCTACAGGGTCATTCTGAAGATTCAGAAGGACTCTCCAAAGATCATTGTGGGGACTCTCTCCTGGCCTAGTCAACAGTGGTCCTCCCTTTTTTGGAAATGGCCAAGGGCAATTACCACAAGATTCCTCATAGACTGAGGTACTGTCTCAAGGAATGGGTTGTTTGAAACATCCCAACTTGAAACATCTTCAACTAACTGTCTAGATGATAGAATACTAATGCCATTTAGGCACTTACTTTCTGAGGATGTGCATTATGTTTTAAACGAGGCAAATAAACTTTGCTGCTTGGAAACCATATATTAGTAAATGGAAAGTATATTCTAGTTGCTGCCATATTAAGAACCAAAACTCTTTCAATGCTAGCATTTCTCTGGTTCTATAATAGTTGTGAGAGTGATTATCCTTTGTATTTTTTTCTTCTCTGTCAATGTTCATTTGTTGGTCATGTTTAGCATGTCTTCCTTTGAATCCCATTCTTTCAATATCCTTCCATTTCAAGGTGTTTTTGAAAAAAGTTTTGTATACCTGTTGACCTAGAAGACAGGTTGTTCCCCCTATGGATCTAAAGAGCTAAACTATGACCAACCCACAGGTCCAAAAACAATTGCTGAGCAAATTTAATAAATGTATCAAAAATACAAAATGGTTAAAAAAAGATCCAAAGTAAAAACAAATATGTAAAATATGGTTAAGTGCTTTCATCCCATTAATGTCTAGGAATTCATCAGAACCAAGCAAACTGATAAAAATCCCACTTGGTAGCTTCCCCACCCATCCTGAAGTGCAATCAAATTCTTAAACCCACAGTGCTCCAACGTATAAAAACTAACATATAATACTATTGAGATCTATGTACATACATCATTCAACAATTCATATTACAATCACAAATAAACATAAACTACCACTTGTTCTTACTATAATTTAATCCTCCTTTGTTTTAGTTTGCACATAACAGAAACAGAGTAATTGAGTCCTGGGGAGTTGGATGCATCCATTCTTAATTGCCAAATCATTTCCTGATGTAAAAGAGTATTTTTCCAATCACCTTCTTACACAACACAATTAATTTTTTTCTAAAACTAAAGATTTGAACACCAGGGAGATCCATTTTTTGGATGTAAAAGTTTATGAGAGTACACCTTGAGATGGCTATATCTAGAAAGCCGACATTTATTAACTTTTTTTACACTTAAATAGTTGTCATCCAATGCATCAAAAAAGGGGTTAATTAAAAGCCAGTGCATTAGGATTTCAAGAGTAATGTCTCAAGATGATTTTTGTCTGGAAGAGTTAGGTAAACTAAAGGTGATGCTCTAAGAGAGGGGTATCCTAAGAACCTTATTGATGAGAACATTGAACAAGTACTGAAATAGAGAAAAAGTAGATACAACCCCATTATTACTAATTGACTAAAGTATATAAAGAATAAGGGAATGATAGCCAGTGATGAAGACAAGATGGACAAATGGAAAAAGATATATAACAGTATGGTGGTCCATTACACACTGTACACTCCAGACATTGAGAAAAGTATTTACAAAAACTGGTATATGTTAGAAAGTATAGAACAATGTTCCTCAAGTTTATTGGACCCCCCCCCCAGTTTTATTCTTAAGAAGAAGAGAAATATAAAAAATAATTTAAAAGGATCCCATCAAGAGGTACAGTATTCAACTTACAAAACTTCAAACTGTGGATGTTTGAAACAATGTCCTTTTATAGATAATGAGGGGAAGAGGGGGAATCTTGGACACCATCATAAAATGGAGAAAACCAGGTAGGTATAATTGTAAAACTACAGGGATATTGTCTTTAGCCAGATACAGTTCTTACACCACTTTTTTAGTGGGGAAAACTGAGAACACCTTAAACAAGAGAATGTATCAACATAATTATAGCATACAAAAAAGGATAACAAAAATGCACTTGCTAAACATTCTTTAAAATGCATAAAATTTAAAATGTTCAAACTCCAAAGGTGGCTGCACATTGACTAACAACTTAATTCTGGCTCTCCCAGTGTGAAATGAGAAATTTTGCAGAAGAAGCTAGTGGACCTGGATTTCTGAGTAGATTTCAGTAACTAGCTAGTAAGTGCAATGCCTGGATGCCAGGAAAAAAGAAATACAGAGGACCTGTTGGAAAACCAGCCATAAAAGATGATGAAAAACGCGGAGTGGGAAAAGTAGCTGTTCAGCAAAAAGAAGTGTAAGCTCCAAACATGACTTCCAGTAACCTTGAGGAAAGTATAAAGCAACTGCATACAGACCTGACTAAAATAAATGAAACACTGATGGAGTATATCAACTGAAACAATAAAAGGCTGGAAAAAATGGAAGAAGCTTTAAACAGATACTCAGATGAGATGATAAAACTGCAAAAACCAGAGGGCGAAATGAAGAAAAGGTTGGCTGAATATGAGACTGCACAAGAAGAGATCGTTCAAAAAATAATAGAATTAGACGACATAGCACTTAGAGAAAACATAAAATTTTCTGTTGTACCTCAGAAGCTGGAAGGAACAGACTGTATTAATTTCATGAAACCACAAATAAGCAACTGGGCTGGTTTTCCACAAAAGGAATTGTTAATTGAAAGGCCACATTGTGTGTACACTCTAAACCTGGCTATGAGAAAACAACCTAGACCTTTAATAGTAAAAATGCAGTCTTACCAGCAGAATGAGTTGATTCTGACAAAATTGTTGCAGAAGGACAAATACTAAAAGTGGGAGACAGCAGTGTGTTTGTGGAGAATGACTTTTCATTGTACGCCAGGCAGAAGGGGAATACATTTATTCCATCATATAGCTATCTTCAAAATATTTTCCCTGGAGGAACAAAAACATGTTTTCATGAAGTACATGCTAAGAAAGAAATACAATAGTTTGTCCAACAAAAAGTGAGCTGTGAAATAGAAGGAGATTCTGCTTCTTCTTCTTCTGATAATAAAGACCACAGAGAGACTGTACCAGTGAAACCTTTCCTAGTGTTTCAACAGAAATGCTTGAGAGAGGGAGAAAAACACAGGAGTTGACTAGAAAAATCTAGAGTGCACTGGAGATGAAGCAGACTGGGTTTAGAAGTTGGAGATGAACAGGAATAGAACAAGAAAATCTGGAAATATTGGACCTTCTTGGACTTTGTTAAACTTGTAGGGGACTCTAAACCATATGCCTTATTTCATGTTATTAATGTTTGGAAAACATTCAGGGGAATGGAAGAGGAGTAAGAGAGTTAACTGTAAGTAAAACAAATGTTTTTCTTAAAGTGGTGTATGATTTTCTCTGCATGTTATAAAGTATTTTTATCAGTTACTTTCAAGTGCAATGGGGATACAAATGTAAATAGGTGCTTCTGTTTATTCTCTTTGTTTCTTTCTCCCATCTTTTCTGTTTTTCCTTGTTCAGTTTTAAGAAATGTAGGCACTGCAATGTAAAAAAAAAAGAATCTGGTTAAAAGAGCATGACAAAATAAAAATTAGTGTGTTTTTTCTCATTCTTGCTAAGGGGCTTAAGACCATTAGCTTTATATAGTAACACATTTTAACAGAAAACAAATAAATTAAAAATAATATTGAATATTATAACATCATTTTTCTAGTAAACAGTCCTGTAGCTGGTTCTCATGTCACTAGCAGACAATCTGGTAAAGAGAAACAGCTTGGAGAAAATATTTAATGAAAGCCTTCAAGTGTTTTCCCAGCTGGGAGGCCTATAAATATAAAGTAAAACCAGACAGCACTTAATCGAATTACAGGCTCTACCATGCATCTTAGCATGGATAATCTTTCTTCCTGTTTAACTCGAGTCTGTATGTGTGGCTTTCAGTTTGGAACTTTTCTTCCTATTAAGGGGGTAAAACTTCAATATTTGAAGATGTACATAGTTTTGTGTGTTATTACAAAGTTAGTAGGTTTTAGGGGGGTATTTGGTGCATGTGTATTTTTATTTGAGGGTTTTCAATACAGCAAAACATTTTGCAAGATGTGACAGACTCAACTGGAGATGACAAAAGCAGTTGTATAAAAGATTAGCTTGCCAAACAGTGCATGCATGTAACACAAAAGCTGGACCTAGACATTTAACAAAAAAAGCTGTTATACATAAAAGGTGGGAATAATAATCCCTCAAGAATATGATTCTTTCTATAATGTCTTTAAACATCAATGGTCTCACAGATAAATACAAAATAGAAAGAGTATTGAACTATATTAAAAATGTAGAGTGTAAATAGTTATGCTATGGGAGACACTTGGAAAGAATTGAACATGTGAATTTGATAAAGATAGGTTTTCAGGATGGCTATTCAGTGGAATACCTGGGGCAAAGGAAAAGAGGAGTACTTATATTAACTGCAAGAGGAGCTCCAATAGTAATAGAAGAAAAAAAGACAATAATGGTAGATTTGTAGTACTAATGGGCTACTGGCTAGGGAGGAGGATTACACTGGTATGTGTTTATATTCCACCAAAAACTACTATAATGAAGCTAAAAAAATTCTGGGAAAAATAATCAGCTTTCAGCAAGAAATATTACTTATAGGTGGGGACTGAAATTTGATTTGCAACAGTGAAGATGTGTCTGGGGGGCCCAGAAATGGAAATATAACAAAGGAAGGTAGATTGTTAAAGTAATTTATGAAAATATTTGGCATGGAAGATGTGAATTCAGTACTAGAAATTTGGAGTGAATTTACATATTATTCCCGAAGACACAAACTGGGCTAGGCTTGACAGAATTTACATTTCACAGAAAGACGTGCATTTAATTGAAGGTCTTGATATGCCCCCAATAACTATTTCAGATCATGCGCCAATAATAACTAAAATAAAAACACAGGGTAATGAAATAAAAATGAGACACTGGTGCTTTCCCACCTATCTGTAGAGAGGAATTTAAGGAATTGGTAGTGGAAATTATTCAGGAGCTATTAGAGAAGATAGAAACTTCTTCTGAAAATATAGCTAGGGAGTGGGATAAAATTAAAGTGGAATTTAAAAATAGGATGGAAATTAAAGAAAGGGAGATATGGTTAAGAAGTAACAAGAATTATTTAGAGGGACTGATACATATTAAAGTATTGCAAAATAGGGGGAATCTCATAGAACAAGGAAAAAAAGCAACTACAGAATGCTAAACAGAAAATCAGGGATTACCTCGATAATATGCATGAGTTTAGAAAGATTGCTGTTAAGCAATTTTTGATAACTCTAGAGCATAAAAAACATTTAGCGCAATGACCCCGGCAACAAAAAGTAGAAAGGGCTGTCATCAAGCTTAGAGAGTCTATAACAAGAAGATAACAAGGGATCCTGTAGAAGTATTAGAAATACTTCAGAAGTTCTGTGAAAGTCTGTATAAAGCAGAGAAATATGGAAATCAAGAAAAGATACAAATTGAAATGTTTATAGAATAATTAAATATGCCAAGGTTAGAGGTAAATGAGGCTCAATTACTAACAGTTAGGATAGGAGGATGGAGATAAAAATGGTGATGTATAACCAATCTACATGAAAGTCCCCAGGAATAGATGGTATTCCTGTAGAAGTTTGGAAGCTAGGAGGGAAACAATGATAAAGATCTGGAAAGTTTTGTTTAACAGTATTTTAAGAGGAGAAGTACCAACATCCTGGAAGAAAGTGGTAATAGCTGTAATACCTTGAGAGAGTAAAGATCCATCAGATCCAGCTTCATACAGGTCCATTTCATCATGATTATAAAGTGTTTATGTCTATAATGGCTAAACGAATAGCAAAAGTGATGCCAAAATTCATAGATGTTGATCAATGTGGTTTTGTGGAGGGGAGGCAAACATCTGACAACATAAACAGAACAGTGATGATCCAGAGGGAAGCAGAATGTAAGAAAATATCACTGTTGCTGATGGGTCATGATGTAGAGAAAGCATTTGACAGAGTAAGCTGGGATTTTATAAGCAGAGCAATGCAAGCATTTGCATTCCCTGATAAAATTATAGGGTTGATTAGGAGGCTATATGAACGATTGGAGGTGAAAATTAATGTGGGTGGTTTCCTCTCTGATAATCTCTGCTTGAGCAGAAGAACCAGGCAGGGATGTCCTCTCTCCCCTTTATTATTTGCATTATATTTAGAATCATTGGCAAACAAAATAAGGGACTCAGAAATGCAAGGGTATAATTGGTATGGTAGTCAAGAAAAGTTGTCTCTATTTGCAGATGACATTATTTTATACCTGACAAAACCAGAAAGGAATATTAAAGTGCTGTGGAACATATTGAGACAGTTTCAAACCTTTTCAGGATACAAAATTAATGAAGCTAGAACAAAGGCAATAGAGGTTAATTATGTACCCACATACAAATTGGTTCACCAATATCCATATTTATGGGGACATGATAAAATGAAGTATTTAGGAGTATTGATTAAAAATGATACTGGTGTGGCAGGTAAGGGTATGCTGGAAGAGACTAAACAAAAGATAATACAAAAACTGAAGATGGAATTTCTGTTATACTGATATTGATAGTAAGATACAAGCAGTTAAAATGTGTTTAGTCCCTTTAGCCGTACACAATGGTCAGGCATATTTTTGTCAACTAGAGGGGGAGTTGTGCATAGCAATTAATAAAGAACTGAAGGATTGTATCTGGGAGGGAAGATGGCAAGAGTCAAGTGGAATAAGCTTATTCTACCAATAGAACAGGGTGGATTAAGATTACCTGAGTTGAAGGGGTATTTCAGAGCAACAGATTTAAAGCTCCTATACATTGCACAAGCAGAAAACTATAATTCAAAGTGGAAAGCTCATGTAACAGGGAGAGACTGGGATTATGGATGCAGACTTTTAAAGAGAACAATAATAATCATACAAAATATTATATTCATAAAGTAGCAGTAGGTGTTCTAAGAACTAAGCTAACATGGGAATGGAGAAAGGAAATTCTGCCAATAGGGATGGCTACAACTAGGGATACAGACAATAGGCAAGAAAGGGAGAAATATATTGGAGAAAACTGGCAAAGGAGCCAAGGTATTGGGAGCAAATAACTAGACAGGGAAAGGTAATAGAATGGGAAGATGCCAAAAACTTATTTGGACTGCAGGCTAAAGATTGCCTTCCATATCAAGGATTGACATCAGAGTATATGCAACGAGAAAGAAATAGGGGGTCCTAAATGAAAGACCAGTACTGCTAGAGCTTTTAGTAGAATCTAGAACAGAAGTTATTGTTAAGAAATGAATAATTCATAGGTTATATAAATATTCCATCAGGGGGATATATTTCCATAAGAACAAGATATCTGATTAAGGTGAGAGACAAAAAATATAATAAAGGGAAGAGAGGTCGAACTACAACTTTGAAAACTGAAACAAACAGGCTAGACAAACAGATTAAGCATAGTGTGAGACAAGATCAAGAAAAATTTGAAGAAAATTCATATAAAGATATTGAGCATAAGAGGAAACCTTTTTATAGATACAAAAGATGTGGAAGGAGTAAAGACACACAAATTGAGAAACTGTGTGCAGATTCTAAAACTTATTCTCAGACACAACAGATTATAGATATATTTACAAAATCTTATGTAAAACAATTTGGCTCCACAGAAGGGGTAATAAGTTGTCTTTGTGACATCGGTAACCCCAGATACTGGAATCAAATTAATTATATTGTAAAAGAACTGTGCAAACTGGATCCAAACAAAGCACAGGGAGGAGATGGAATTAATAACAATGACCTGAGAGTACTTCAGCAAGAACTTGCGGTACCATTATATCTGTTATTCACTAGGTCATATAAATAGGGTTCCTATTACAAGACCGAAGTCACATTCTTTCGAAAGCATCTTGGTCGAACTGAAAAGGCAAAATATTGAAGCAGCTTTTAAGCAAATTCTTTCCCTGGGAAAGTATTTGCTTGGCCACTTCAGTACTTTTCGGCACTGTAGTGCAATCTTGGAGTTGGTATATTTAAGTAGGGGGGTGTGGGGGGCACAGCCCACATTAGTGGGGCAAAGTCCCCCACTTATTGTAATGTTTAAAGTGTTTTATTTTCTTTTTTTTTTTGTTGGAAAAAATCGCTACTCTGACAGTTCGACATTGTAAGGTTTTGCTTACATAGGGTCGATTAATCACTGTTCGCTTTTTTAAGCATTTGGTGATGTAATATAGACCCTATAAATATGGGGAGATTCCTCAGGATTGGAGACATGTGCTTATTAAATCTGTCTTCAAGGAAAAGGGGAGTAGAACAAACCCAGCAACATATAGACCCTTAAGTCTACTTTCATGTTGTAGAAAAATAATGGAGAAGGTAATACGGGATAAGTTATTTGTCAGAACTGGATAGGTTGGAACTTGAAACCATATAGCAGCATACATATGTTGAAAACAGATCTATTACCACCTGTAACATGATGTTCTATAACAATATAATAGCAGCTATGAATGAAAATTTGTGCTGTGATGTAATTTATATAGATTTAACTTCAGTATCTGACAGGGTCATACACAAAACACTGATCAATAAATTAGTGCAACTAGGTATTGATGTACTCTTGATAAGATGGATAGCTGCACGGCTTACAAATAGGACATGGCAAGTATTATACAGCAACTGGGCAGATTAAATCCTTCTTTACAGTCAGGGTGTCCACAGGGCTCTGCCCTAGGCCTTTACTTGTTTAGATTATATCTTTCAGACCTAACTTTTTCATCTGAAGTGTTCTACTGTCTATATGCAGATGACCTGAAATTGGGTAAATTGATTACATGTGTTACAGAAGGCATGTTTGCAAAATAACTTGACTAAATTGACCATTTGGGCACAGGAGAATAATATGCTGATAAATACATAAATAACTAAGCATATGAGATTTGGGAGACATAGCGTGAAAGGTGAATATTTAATACAGTACATAGCAATTGAAACTGTAGACTCATTTAAGGACCTCAGTATATGGGTAGATTTAGCTATGAGTTTTTCTAATCATATCAACCAACTGGTTAATGATAGTTATAGAACTATAGGTTGTATAAAAAGATTTATAAAGTCTAGGAAATCAAAAATGATGAAGTCATTGTTTGTTAGTTACATTAGACCCAAACTTGAGTATAGAATAACAATATTGAAGCCCTATAGGAAAACAAGCATGAGTAAACTGGAAAGAGTACAGCGGAAATATACTAAGGGCATCCATGGATGTGAAAATCTAAGTTAATATGAAAGACTAAAACATCTGAATTTGTACAATGTCTCTTACAGATACCTAAGAGGAGATCTTATTCAGGTATATAGGGCATTTAGAGACAACTACCTCTGGTAATGTTTGAGGTCATCAAAAAGTACTAGAGAGTCATCAAACAACCTATGTAGAAGATTCTATAGGAATGAGAAGTGTACTAATTGGTTTTCTGACAGAGTAGCTGATGCATGGAACAGACTACCAAATTACATTAAAGCAAGTACTAGTTTAGATATTTTTAAGAACAGCCTGGACACTTATTATGGGAACAAGTGTTATGTTATATTGGCACGCTAGAAGGGCTTTTAATGCCCATGCTTGAAATATTTGTATGTATGATTTGGCATTAAGAATGGATGCTTCCAACCCCCCGGGACTCAATGACTCTGTTTCTATTATGAGTGAACTAAAACAAAGGAGGATTAAATTACAGGAAGAACAACTGGTGGCTTATCTTTATTTGTGATTGTAATATGAATTGCTGAATGATGTATGTACATAGATTTCAGTAGTATTATATATTAGTTTTTAGATGTTAGAGCATTATGGCTTTAAGAATTTAATTGTATGTCAGGATGGGTGGGGAAGGTACCATATTTAAACTGGGATTTTTATCAGTTTGCTTGGTTCTGATGAAGTCCTACATGTTAACTGGGATGAAAGCACCTAACCAGGTTTTATGTATTTGTTTTTAATTTGGATCTTTTTTAACCATTGTATATTTTTGAAACATTTAATAAATTTGCTCAGCAACTGTTTTTGGACCTCTGGGTTTGTCGTAGTTTGGTTCTTTTGTTCAATTTTTCACTCAACTTACTCCATGCCTTTCCAGAATTAGAATTATTTGATGAATTTGTTATCTGGTGGACACAGTTATGTCTTTGCACAGTTACAAAGATGTATTACTGAATGATACTCAGAGCTCAGCTGTATCATCTTTATTTGGGAATTTAATCCTACTTATACAGCAGTTATCTCAGATGATACCTTCCAGCTCTGGAATGAATTCATATTAATTTGCAGACAGAGAAATTAACCAGGGGTTATTGGCTGGTAATCTGAGTGGTAACTATCAGCAGTCTAGTCATTATAACAAATATGTGAATTCATTAAACCACGAGGGCATTAACAATAAGAGAAACTGGACAAAACCTGTTTTTTTTTTTTTGAGGAAATGGCTTGAGAACTTTTACTATGATTCCCCAGTGACTACGGACAATAGCCGCTCATTTGGGACAACTTGCCATTGAACAACAGATAAAAGTTTTGGACCAGAAAGTGTTCATATACAAATCCCTCCAGATGGACAACTACTTTCTTTGCGAAACTGTTCAACGACGACATGTACCTAATGATTTATGCCTATGGAAGTTTCCCCATGGTGTAGAGGACAATGCACCATTCTATATGGAATTAATGGGACTTTTTGACAAAACTGGCTTAGAATTTACTAGACTTTTGATAAGGGAGAACAAAAGGCAAATGAAGGCTCTAAGACAAGATATTTCTTCCCTGTTTACTTCTGTTGCAGGTGATTTACTTTTTCCTTAACACAGAGATCAGTCTACTGGGTGTTTACGAGGATTGAAATGAAGATGGTTTTCAGTAAGAACATTAGAGATAAAAAATTGAACAGGGACAATGCAGACTGCACCTATAATAGTGTGTAGCCTATGATTCCGAGTTCTAAGCATGGCTAGCTGATGAACCAGTGGAAACTACTCATGACTATGTTTATGATGAAGAGTCTGCCATTGAAGCCACTTTGAAACAACTGGAGTTCAGGTGTTCAAAATGAATAGTGAACAAGCACAAGATGAATTCAATGAATACAACCCCCACGACAAAGGGAGAAAATGAAACAAAATGGAGGAAGGAACAGATAATCTTGGATGCAACAACCGGTATTTTAAATAATATCAGGAGAGAGATTCAAACGGCTGTTTAGCATGAAGGTACTGTTTCTCTTATGTCCTATTTTAATCAATATTTTTAATTATATTGAATTAAATATTGGCCCTGAGCATGACAGCCGATTTGTTAAAGGCGTTTTCCTCATACCAGTGGGTAAGGCCAATATTATAGACATGCTAATTGATTTTAAGATATTTATTAGGATTAAATCTAAGTTTATTGTTTGATAATGACTCGAACACAAATATGGATGATGGTATGTTCAAACAGAAGAGTATGTTCAGTCCTCCAGTTCATCCTGTTTTGAATATGCAGTTCTTCTTCTTTTGAATATCATTGAAAGGACTTGTGAGAGGGGAAGTCAGGGTGTTCTTAAATAACTGAAGAAGAATAGCTTTTATAGCCTGTCTCCATGAGATAAAGTAATTTTAGATGAATTTGCATCTAATAAGAGTATTAGACTCATGAAACCGGACAAAGGTGGAGGCATGGTTTGATGGACATGTTTGACTATACAAATAGGACATTTTTTTATATTGAATGACTGTAGTAGTTACCAAATTGTGTCCCTGAATGAAATTACAACTGCATGTAATGTCTTCAGTTTGCATTTGGAGAAATTATTATTATATGAAGTTATTTCTTTTGGGCTTTTGCAGTTTTTGTAGATTGAGAACCCTATTCCCAAAATTTTTGGTACACTCAAAATACATTCTAATTTACACAATCCCCCTCTATGCCTCATTGTTCTCTGCAGGAGACTTCATTACGGAACCCCTCACATAATATATAGATTGAAAACTTAAAACATCTTCACTGGGTGTCAGTATATCTTGAAGGATTCATGGGAATTTGTTGACAAATTAACAAATATGGTCATTATGGATGAATGTTTCCTTATCACCATGGATATCAGAAATGTGTTTTCCGTTATCTTGCATGAGTTTGGGTTAAGGTGGTTTGATGAAATATTAGTGCAATATAATGAACTTTCAGTCACTGAAATAAAACTTATCAATGAATTCATGGAGATCATTCTAAAGCATAATTTTATTTTTTTCGAAGGTGAGTACTACAACTACATCTGCTTAGCAGAGGACATACACACAAATCCTAGACCAAATACTTCCTCTAGTCCCAATCTCCCTGTTACAAGCAATAAAACCAACCATAAATACCTCAAATTCTTCACCATCAATGCTCAGTCTAAGAAATAAAGTAGCCCACTTTCATGCTTGGCTAAACTACAACCTACCCAACATTGTAGCCATCTCAGAAACCTGGCTAAAGCCTCATATTTGTGACTCTGAAATCCTCCCTCCTGGATTCCAATCCCTCAGACATGATCACTTAAATAGAAAAGGGGGTGGGGTAGCCTTAATCTACTCTAACCTGCTATCCATCACTCTCTACCCCAATCCTATCCCTCCATTCAACAATGCAGAACTAGTAATAGGCCTAGTAAAAATAAATAACCACAAAAGTATTTGTATCATTGCCCTCTACATCCCCCCTGGTAATAACACCACTTCTCTTGAAGAAATTATCCTCTAGACCTCTACCAATATTAAGCTAGAAGCCTTCATACTTGGAGATGTAAATATCGATTGGAATAAAATCAACAACTCTAATCCCACCATATCCATCAATCTATTTAATTATACCCAACTAACTCCATTACCAGACCCAACAAAACAAACCCCCCCAGGTACCACACTAGACTGGATCCTAGTATCCCATCCTAATAAAGTATTAAACTCTGGCATTATACCTGACCCTATAGAAGACCACTTGCCAGCTCTCATACACCAAGCTACCCACTCCTCTCCTCACCTACACCAATATATTCACACATGCAACCTCGCAAACTTTAACTCCAGTACTTTCTCTGACTCCCTAAAACAAACTGGAACCCCCTAAAAACTCTTCCACTAGACAATGCCATAGAAATTTTTAACTCAACCTTCTTAAACATCCTCAACTCCCTAGCTCCACCAAGAACAAAAAGAGTAAAAACTAACTAACTAACCAAAGATACCAAAAAATGTATGCTACAAAGAGATAAATCCTGGAAAACATACCATCAAAACAAGCAGCCAGAAACTTTTCTTAAATATAAACAACTCCGCAACCTCACTAAAAAACAAATCATCAGAGACAAAAAGTCCTACTATATCAAACTCCAGTCTAACCAATCAAAAAACCCCAAACATTTCTGGAATTCCATTAATTCTCTTCTCATCCCAGGTACCAAAAACAACCCCTGCCCTGACATCAGCAAATCTGATCCTGAAATAGCCTCTCTATTCAACTCCTTCTTCACCAACTCCATAGTAGAACTGACCAAGATCTTCCCTAACAATAACCCTTCCCCTCAACCTATACAATCGTACTCATCCCCTACACCACCCTCTGCTCCCAATCCTCCTCTAATATTTGAACTTAAACCCACCTTAACCTCCCACATAAAAAAATTACTCTCTAAATTAAAACCATGCTCCAATGCCCCTGACATCATCCCATCTTCCTTCCTAAAAATAGCCACAGATGGTATTGCTCTCCCCATTAGCATCTTGATCAATAGATTAATGCAGGAATCTTATGTTCCCAAATTATGGCACGCTGCCTTTATTCTACCTCTCCACAAAGGAAGCAAAAACAATAGCATTTCTAACTACCGCCCCATAGCTATCCTCTCTCCAAACTCAAAACTTCTGGAAAAATGCATCCACCTTTTTATGCCATTCCTAGCCAATCACCAACTAACCACTCCGACCCAACATGGCTTCTGACCTGGCTATAGTACTATCACTGCCCTTCTCTCCTTCTTAGACACAATAAATCTTGCCTGTGACTCTGGAAAAATAGTATCTACTGTTCTACCAGATCTGTCCAAGGCATTCGATACCATCTCCCACACCCATCTCTTGAACCAGCTTTATAACCTTAATCTCTCCCATGATACCTTATCCTGGTTCTCAAGCTACCTCTCTGACAGGTCTCAAGCTGTAAAATGGGGGAAAGCACCTCAACCTTCCTTCCTACCCCTACTGGGGTACCCCAGGGATCCATACTCGGTCCAATGCTATTCAACATCTTTATTAATGATTTCCACAAAGCCATACCCAACACCAAAATTGTACAATATGCAGATGATTCAACTTTAGTCTGCTGTGTCTCTAACCTCTCAGAGCTTCAATCAGTGACCGAAACTGCTTTCTCCACCACTGAAAACTGGATGCTAAATGCCAAAAAAATCCAAAATACTATTATTCTCTCCCTCAAAAGCTTCCCCTCTTGATAAAAACTCGTTCCAAATTATTAGCCAAAACAACTCTACTATAGAGGTTGTTCTCTTTGCTAAACTACTTGGGGTTACTATTGATGAACACCTAAAATTCGACACTCACATCCAACAAAACATTAAGAAAACCCATATAAAACTTGGTATGCTATACAGAAACATTCACTTTCTCTCTCCTTCCACCAGACAAACTGTTGCCACTACCTGTCTACTCCCCTCACTAATTTATGGCGCTCCTCTACTAACAAACGTATCTGCCTCTCTCTCTCCTCCATATTGAAGTCTGTTATAATAAGATTTCTAAATTTGCAACCAAAGCCAAATTCTCCTCCCATCATTGTACTGCCCTTCATTTGTTAAATTGGCTTGAACTCTTGAACCATCTAGACTATCTCCAAATTACTACAGCCCACAGATGAGTTTTTCAACCTGCTAAGTGCCCAGCATTAACCAACATCCTTCAACCTTACACCCCTCAGAGAACTCTAAGATCTACTCACCAAACCCTAATCACTGTCCGCAAACCCAATCGTCCTGCTGGTCAGCTTCTTCTATCCTTTTCCTTAGCTAAAAAATGGAATTCTCTTCCTTCCTCTCTAAGGACTTGTGAAAACTATGAAAACTTTAAAACTCTGCTACATTCCTACCTTTCCTCTAACAATAAATGAAACTGCACTCTCCCCACCTATCCTAATAATCAATGCACCCCTTAAACTCCTGACTAACTCTGAGTACAAGCTAACCTAACATAAATGTACATATTGTAAATAACATAATTGTACATATTATAAATAACCCATCCCACCATTTTTTTCTTTTTTTTTCCTCTCTTTTCCTTCTAAGTCTTTATTCTTCCTCTCAATTAAGTTACCACTGCCATCCTAAATATTTAGGTACTATGTAACCAAAGAATTTATTCCTGTTCTCTAGCATGGAATGAAATTGTAATTGTGTCATCTTTACTATGATTATATATGTAACTAAACTATGTAATGCGGAGCTTTTCTCCCCGGGCCTCCACTGAAAATGGGTTCCCTGAGCCCAGTGGACCTCCCCGGCCATCAAACTGGAGATAAATAAATAAATACATACATACAAGTGGTTGCCATGGAGGCCATGTGTCCCCATCTTTGCCAGTGTAGTACTGAAATGGTGGGAGGACACAATAGTGTTTAAAATGAACAAATTCTGTCACAAATATTACATATACTTGGATGATATATATATTTTTTGTTATGGACAGGAGATATGTTAGAATACTGATTTTTTTTTTTTATGAACTGGAAACTAGTAGTACATTTATGAGGTTTACTACTCATGTTGACAATTGGGAGATCCATGTATATATATATATATATATATATATATATATATATATATATATATATAAAGCCAACATTTAGTAACTCTTTTTGTGCACTTCAACAGTTGTCATCCAGTGTATCAAAAAAGGGGTTTAATTATAAGCCAAAGCATTATGATTTAAGACTAATGGCTCAAGACAATTCTTGAGTTAGGTAAACTAAAGGTGATGCTCTTAAAGAGGGTCATCCTCTTAACTTTATTGATCTTATAGACGAAAACATTGAACAAGTACTAGAGTTGAGAAATAGTAGACACAGCCACATTATTAATAAGGGACTAAACTATATAAAGAATATGGGAACAACAACCAATGATGAAGGCTACCTCAGGGTTCAGTCCTGGGACCTCTCTTGTTTGGCATCTACTTCTCTGATGTACAGGCCAACACTAAGGGACTTTGGCTAACAAAGTTTGCAGATGGCTGCAAACTGGGAGCCATTATTGAATCCCCAAATGATGTTGATACTCTACAAAAGGGCCTTACAGAAACAGATGCTTGGTGCCAGAGCCATGGGCTCAAGCTCAATGCCAAGAAATGTATAGTTATCCCCTTTGGGAAAAAACATGTACCTGTAAATTACCACATAGGTGGCAGTACATTAAACACCGAAAGTGTGATAAGAGACTTAGGGACACAGGTGGACAGTGGTCTCACCTTCAATAACCACATCGCCACAACAGTCAGGAAATCCTTCTATGTGGCACACTTCATCACTAAGGGCTTTTCATCCAGAAAAAAGGAGGTCATTTTCCCACTGTACTCATCTCTCATTAGACCCATTATAGAATACAACGCCCCATTTGGTATGTACCTTTCAAGACATCTGCAACAACTGAAAAGGCCGCAGAAATACCTCACTAAAAGAATCACAGGCCTAAAGCAGATGCCCTATTCTGACCGCCTTAAAAAACACCAGCTATACTGTCACATATCGTCTACTCAGAGGCAATTTCTGCTTAACATACAAGGCCATGTCAAACCCAGAGCTGTTGGACATGCTACACTTAAAGAAATTCCAATCCCTCAGAGCCACACGCTCCAGGGATCTAAACCTTGTCATCACAAAATAAACAAAACATGCTGGAGGGATAGGTTCCTGACCAAGAGTCTCCCCAGACTCTGGAACAGACTGCCCATACATGTCAAGCAGAGCACCTCTTTGACCCTCTTCAAAAGGAACCTTGATGATTGGATGGGAGAAAGGAAATTCACCCTGGGGATCACGTCAGTCACCCTGCTAGACAGGGGTCCAGGGAAGTAAATAGTGTGAGAAGAAATAGTCAGGGAATTGTTATGGCTAGGCTTGTATAGGCCCTAGAGCCGATAGCCTAGTACCAACCTATGAAGCCAAAGTGGACAAATTGATATAGCAGTATAGTGGTCCATTACCCACTGGACACTACAGACATTAAGTAAATTATTTACAAAAACTGTCATATATTAGAAAGTATAGAGGGATGTTTCTCAAGTTTATTGCCCCCCCAGTTTTATTCTTAAGAACAGGAGAAATATAAAAAAAATATTTTAGAAGGACCCCATCAAAAGGTTCAGTATTCAACTTATAAAACCTCAAATGTGGATATTGCAAACAATGCCCTTTTATAGTTCCTTGAGAAAAGAGGGGGAATCTTGGGTACCATCATAAAATGGAGAAAACCAGGTAGATATATCTGTAAAACTACAGGGATAGTGTATTTAGCCAGATGCAGTTCCAGTACTGCTTTTTACATGGGGAAAACTGAGAATGCCTTGAAGAGAATTTTATTTATTTATTTTTATTTTACATTTGTTGACCGAGCTAGTCTAACTGGATATATGTCCATTTTCAGCAAAAGCCCGGGGAGATAAGCTCCAAGGAAACAAACAAAATCACACACAGAAAAATCAATGTATACAATGAACATTGCAGGTGCAGTACAGAGAATAATCAAAGAGGTCATTCATTCATTCATAACATAATGCAAAATATACAGATACAATTAGTACAATACAAAATGTAGTTGCAATACATCATAAAGAAAAAGACAGCAGCTGAATTATACAATATATTAGTATACAAGTAGTCATAAAGAAAAAGTAGGTGCTGAAATTATACAATATATAAGTAAAAGTAGTCTCCTTAATGAGATTCTGAAGATGTAAGTAATAGTATAGAAGGACAAGGTAAGTTGCTATTAAGAAAAGGAACTTGATTACTGAGAAGAGGAGGGTAGGTTGAACCAAGTAAGAAGAGCTAGTTGATCAGTCATGTTTAGTACAGGGGCACAACTGGTGTGTTCTGAGGAAAAGTTTCAATTTGGTTTTAAAGAATGATATAGAGGGAAGAGAGGAAAGTTCGTTAGGAAGAAGGTTCCAGGATTTCCCAACAGTATTAGAGAAAAGAGACTCCCCAGCCCTGTTGTTTGATTTACAAATATTTACAAGAAGTTTATGTGATGATCGTAAGGTCTTTAGATTGTTGTATGGGGTAATGAGGTTAGATAGTATAGGGATATTGGTAGGTTGGTAAAGGGTTTTATGGGCAATGATCAGTTGGTGGAATTTAAGCAGATTTTGAAATTCAAGCCATCCTAGCTGCTTTAGATTAAAACAGTGGTGGGTTCAGAAAGGGTTACCTGTAGCAAATCTGGCTATGTTATTGTAGGAGTTTTCCATTTTATTAAGGTTATTTTTAGAGAGATTAGTATATATGGGTCAGGCATAGAGGAGAGTAGAAATTAGATGGGTGTGAGCAATAGTTATTCTAGCTGCAGGAGAGAGGAAGGGTTTGATCCTGTAGAGAGAGACTAGTTTTCTATTAACAGATTTTAGGGTATTGTTAATATGGGTGTCAAAGTTAAGGTTATCATCTATGGTGATACCTAGTAGTTTGGTAGTTGGATCTTTGGATACGAGAGTACCATTATTGGATGAAACTGTGAAATCTATTGGGGGGGGGACTTACAAGTAGCAGTAAAAAGGAGGAGTTTAGTTTTTGGGGGGTTCAGAAGGATACAGCACTGTGTAAACCATTGTTCAACTGTGTTAAACCCATTTTGGGTAAGGGAGTGAAGTTCAGATATAGATGTGGCTGAGCATATAAGTGTGGAATCATCTGCATATTGTATGCATGTAGCTTGGGGGATTGCTAGATGAAGGTCGTTGATAAATATAGAAAACAGGAGAGGTCCTAATATGGACCCTTGAGGAACACCAGTGTTAACGGGCAGATGGGTAGATAGAATGTTATGCCAAAGTACAGCCTGTTGTCTGTTATCTAAGTAGGACTGGAACCATTGTATAGCTAGTGCATCTAGTGACAGGGATTTGAGGATATTTATAAGTATCTGGTGATTTACCATATCGAATGCCTTAGACAGATCTATAAACAGTGCAGAGGAAAGCATATTGAGGTTACGGTTTTTGTTAATACAGTCAGTAAAGGAAAGGAGGGCAGTAGTAGTGCTGTGGGAAGATCTGAAACCATGTTGAGAGTTTAAAAGTAAGTTATTTTGGATTAGGTGGTCTAGCAATTGTCTGTGGAAGCACTTTTCCATGATCTTTGCTAAGGGAGAAAGTAGGGCTATGGGACGGTAATTGAAGACTTCAGTAGAGTTCCCACCCTTGTGAAGGGGAATAATATGGGATACTTTCCAGATTTTAGGGATGTGT
The DNA here is from genome assembly GCF_019279795.1 of Protopterus annectens. NCBI lineage: Eukaryota > Metazoa > Chordata > Ceratodontiformes > Protopteridae > Protopterus > Protopterus annectens. The sequence goes on along the minus strand of NC_056732.1, from coordinate 976,421,720 downwards.
CCTTCACTGATGGTTCTATTGATGAGAATGGAAATGGGATAGGCTATGGATTTGGCTGCCTTTTGTAGATACTTAGCAGGTAGTTGGTCTGCTGAAGGAGTGCACGGTTTCAGTTTTTGGATAAGGGTAAGAATATATATTGTTGGGACTGGTTGGAAGAGAAATGGAGGGGATGGTTTAGAGTTGGATATAGTTAAGTTCTGAGTAGATAACTGACTGACAAGAGTTTAAATGGCCTCAGTGAAAAAGGTATTAAAGGCATTAGCAGTCTGCTTGGGGTTCTCCTGGTCTGTGCCTTGTGGGTTTGGTGCGATAGATTGACCTGGGTGTAATAATTGATTAATACTCATCCAGAACATTTGTGGTTTATTATGGTGAGTCTGCTGTAATTTTAGGTAGTAGTTTCTTTTGTCAGACAGTATAGCTTTTTTAGTTTCATTTCTCAGCTGTCTGAAGTTTTGTTGGTCTACTGGGTTTGTAGTTAAATGAGATTTATTCCAGTATTTATTTCTGAGATGGATTTTTTGCCTGGTTTCTTTTGAAAGCCATGGGGCAGATTTAGTTCTCATTTTAACAGAGTGGGTTGGTGCATGGTGGTCTAATATGGCTAGGAAGTTAGAATTCAAGTAATTAACACCTTCCTCCAGTGTGAGGTATTTTAAGGGAGACCAGTTACATGCTCTTAGTTCTCTCTGGAAGAGATCAGGGTTGAAGTTTTTCTTGGTTCTAACTGTCCTAGATATGGTTGGATTAAGTAGATTGGATTTAAGCCTGATGATGTAGGTTAGTGAGTGGTCACTTACATCACCAGGGAGGGTTCCAGCTTCATATGTTTGGGGATGCTTATTTATGATAATCCAATCTAAGGTACTTTCTTTCTTATTAGGCTTATTTATCCTGGTAGGGGAGGTAATGGTTTGAGAAAAAACAAAAAGGTTAATATGGCTGGTAGGGTGGCTACTGCTACAACACTTCCAATCAATGTTAAAATCACCTAGGATTATGGTTTCTTGTGGTAAATTTTGGGATAACCAACAAAAGATATTTTCTATGATGGCAATGTTATTACAAGGAGGAAGATAGATACAGGTAATTTAGATGGATTTGAGTGTGTTAAGTTGAAGCTTGGTAATAAGAATTTCAGTGTTGGAGTCTTGAGGTGGTTTATAGTCGCAGGTAGTAATCTGTAACCCAGATTTAAATAGGATAGCTACACCACCACCCTTTCTGGTTGCATGGTCAAGCCACAAAATATTATAACTGGGTGGGATGACTTCATTGTCTTTAATTACAGGTTTTAACCAAGTTTCTGTTAAACAAAGAATGTCAAAGGAGTAGACTTCCAAGAGAGCATGGAGTTTTGCAACTTTGTTATTAATGCTACGTATGTTGAGGTGAGCTAATAAGAGTGAGTTAGGTGGTTTGATAACGGAATGGATAGTAGAGGGGTTGGGGTTGAGGAGTTGAGTGGTAGTAGCAGTTGTTGGGCCTGGGTTTGGGTGAGTGTCTCCATCTTTTAAAGAGAAGAGTAGTGTTTGAAGTCTGGGATTTGGGAATTTTCTATATAGAGGTAGAGATTTTCTGGGATTGGGAGAGTCATATCTAATGTGGGCTATCCTATGGTATTTTGCTAGTAGATAGCTGGGTGTAGATGTTATGTTAACATGGTTAGTGAAAATAGGTAGAGAAGGAGAGGTAGATAACTTATTGAGGTAGAGAAGGTGTGGCTATAATGGGTGTTCATAGGAGGTTAGCAGGAAAGCTGAAGTTAAAGGTGGTAGACGTGTAAGTATGAGTAACCTCTGTAAGAGGGCTGGGATTGGTAGCTTATACATCTGGAAGGGTAAGTTGTTAGGTTGCTATTATAGGCTTGGAGGTATACTAGGTGTGGAAAGGAATAGGTGAAGGATGTGGTGGGAGAGAGATATGGAGTGGTAAGTGAAAAGAGGGAATTGAAGTTAAGTAGCCAATAGTGAAGGGTTTGTAATTGATGGAAGAGGGAAGGGGTGTGGTTTGATGGTATAAGAGTAGGACCCCTGGGGGTGGGTGGGATTTGGGGGTAGGATAGGTGAGATTTGGGGGTAGGGTAGGGGAGCGGAGTGAGACTGCAGGACAAACTGAGCGGGTAGAGACTAGTGAAGTAGAAGCTAGAGAAGAAACTATCAGCAATCTAGTAACTGAAGGAAAGTTAGGCAAGCCAGGAGTGGGAAAGATCAGAGATAAAACAGAAGTCTATGAGAGAAAAAAACAGGTGGGTGTAGACAGTTGATGTAAAGGGTAAGTGAGAAAATAAGAGCAGGTCTAGGACTTAAGAGATGTAGTGTAATTACAGAAGAAATACAGAGGGATAAGCAGGAGATAAAGGATGGGATAAAGGTGCCACCTAGTGGGCAGATCTAGTATTGCAGGTAAGTATGTAAGGGAGCTAGCTGGTTTAGAACTAGGGAAGGAGTGATAGCTTGTAAAGGGGGTTATAAAGTAGAAGAGGTTTGTTGGATACAGGGTAGATAGGGGGTAAAGGCTGCTGGCTGTTCATGCTCGTAGCATACATTAGAACCTCTGAAGCAATAGTAGACGGTAGTCAGCTTTACAAGCAGGACTTGGACAACCACATAATTGAGAGGGTGCAGGGAAAATAAGGCTGTTAGATGAGACTGCAGGTATTTTGATAGGGTCCTTTGTCACCAGGTAGGTAGGTTCTTAGAGACTATATCAGGAACAGCGCAATGGGGAGCAGAGTACTTTAGGGAGAAAGAGAGACAAACATGGAGGAAAGAAAAAAAGAGTTCGCACATAGCAGGTAGTTATGATAATTAAACAAACAAAAAAGCTTTACATGAAGACACAATTAATAAAGTAGCTTATATTCATGCCCTTATTTTTGAAAGAAGCTATGGAATCACATTTAAGCTAGTAGTACTGTGACATTATAAAGTAGTCTAAACTATCATTTAGAGGAACTCTGAATCAGGTTTACTGAAATTGGGAGCAAGCAAAAAAAAAAACATAAGCTTCTAATATCCAAATATAAACTATACTAGCAAAAATAAAAAAATAACTGGAAAGCTACCTTAGAGAGAAATTACTGTACTACTCTATGCAGGGGCAGTGAGTTTACAGTATGGAAATACAACATTGAGAAAAATAAAAATAATACCATCACTTACTAGAGATGCTACACCTGGAGGGCTTTCAGCTGCAATTAGAGCAAATATGGCATCCAGGGTTTTTAAAACCTTTGGTGTGTTGTACCTGAGCAATCATTTGGGGGGTGGGGGAAGGGAGGGAAACCTTCAACTGGAATTTAAAGTAGCAGGGGAGAATCCAAGGGACTCTGCTAAACCTAACTAATTATCAAGGACAGCCAAAGAAATAAGGTAAACATATAGGCACCCTTGTTCAAGGACTGGAAGGTTTCTCCAAGAAAAACTATGTGTAGGAATTACACCACAGGTGGAAGTTGTATGCTGCTAACTAGTCTGCAATGGCAGATTTTGTTCTTTTTTATATTTGTATTCCCCTTTGCTCATTATTTGCTGCACACAATGTAGCTACAGATAAAAGCAGCTGGAGACTTTACACCTCTGTTTGGTGTTTAGTGAAGAACAAGTATTGAGGAGGAGGGACTGAAGGCTATTACTATTGAAAGGGGATAAATACCTTTACATAGAACAAATTATCAACAATTAATTGGATGGAATGGGGGGGGGCTAAGAGGAAGAAGGTTTGCAGCTATTGCCACTGGGGTATGCAGTCTAGCTGACTGTAACATATTTTAACAAGGCATAACAGTAGTTACAATAGCTGGCACCTACACTACACAAGCGGCAACAAGGTTCCTGGAGTTAAACCAGGGGCTGCAGTCTATTTTTGGATGATTGCTGGTTAGAGTTTTCTTTGCTTTTAGCTAGAGTGAGAGGATTTCTTGCTAACACAAGTGTGGGAGGGGGAGACCCAAAGAGATCAGGTCCTCAGTGACTCTAAAATTGCAAAGAAGAGAAAAGGAAAGAATGTAAGACTAAAAGCAATAAAATAAGGACATCAAAATAAGCACAACCATCATAAATATTGTACAGAAAGCAGAGCAAGTGAACATAGCCTATTAGAAGTCATCAAAAGAAATACATTCAGACTCTGCAACCAGTCTTATTCAGTAGCAGTCAGTATAACTAGTTAGAATATCCTATTACCAGACAACATTGCAACTATGTAGCAGTTTCACCAGTTTACCATAAATATCATTTTTGCACTTTACAATGTATGTTTAACTTACAGAAACAGAATATACAGTAGCAGCAGTGCAACTAGTTGAAATATACTATTACCAGACAATAAGGCAACAATGTAGTAGTTTCACAGGTTTACCATAAATATCATTCAGCCCTTTACAATGTATGTTTAACTTACAGAAACAGAATATACAGTAGCAGCAGTGTAACTAGGTGGAATATACTATTAACAGACAATATTGCAACAATGTAGCAGTTTCACCAGTTTACCATAAATATCATTCAGCCCTTTACAATGTATGTTTACCTTACAGAAACAGAATATACAGTAGCAGCAGTGTAACTAGTTAGAATATACTATCACCAGAGAATATTGCAACAATGTAGCAGTTTCACCAGTTTACCATACATATCATTCAGCACTCAAAAAAGAAAGAGTATTTCTGCCTTAGCACTATCATTTAGAGGAACTCTGAATCAGGTTTACTGAAATTGGGAGCAAGCAAAAACAAAAACATAAGCTTCTAATATCCAAATATAAACTATACCAGCAAAAATAAAAAATAACTGGAAAGCTACCTTAGAGAGAAATTACAGTACTACTCTATACAGGGACAGTGAGTTTACTGTGTGGAATACAACATCGAGAAAAATAAAAATAATACCACCACTTACTAGAGATGCTACACCTGGAGGGCTTTCAGCTGCAATTAGAGCAAACATGGCATCCATGGTTTTCAAAACCTTTGGTGTGTTGTACCTGAGCAATCACTTGGGGGTGGGGGAAGGGAGGGAAACCTTCAATTGGAATTTAAAGTAGCAGGGGAGAATCCAAGGGACTCTGCTAAACCTAGCTAATTATCAAGGACAGCCAAGGAAATAAGGTAAACATACAGCCACCCTTGTTCAAGGACTGGAAGGTTTCTCCAAGAAAAACTATGTGCAGGAATACACCACAGGTGGAAGTTGTATGCTGCTTACTAGTCTGCAATGGCAGATTTTATTCTCTTTTATATTTGTATTCCCCTTTGCTCATTGTTTGCTGCATACAATGTAGCTAAAGATAAAAGCAGCTGGAGACTTTGCACCTCTGTTTGGTGTTTAGTGAAGAACAAGTATTGAGGAGGAGGGATAATTATAACATACAAAAGAAGGATAACAGAAATGCACTTGCTAAACATTTTTTAAAATGCACAAAATTTAAAATGTTCGAATTTTTAGTTTTAGAAAAAAAATAATTTCATTGTGTATGGGGGGGGGGGGTTGGAAAAATAATCTTTTACATCAGGAAATGATTTGGCAATTAAGAATGGATGCTTCCAACACCCCCAGGACTCAATGACTGTTTCTATTATGAGCAAACTAAAATTATGGAGAATTAAATTATAGGAAGAAAAAGTGGTTGTTTATGTTTATTTGTGATTATAATACGAATTGTTGAATGATGTATGTGCTTAGATTTCAATAGTGCTATATATTAGATTTTAGATGTTAGAGCATTGTAGTTTTAAGAATTTGATTTCATATCAGGATAGATGGAGAAGATAACATATTTAAATTGGGATTTTTATCAGTTTGCATGGTTCTGATGAAGTCCTAGACACTAAAGGTATGAAAATGCTTAACCAAGCTTTACATATTTGTTTTTACTTTGGATCTTTTTAACCAGTGTTTATTTTTGATACATTTATTAAATTTGCTCAGCAACTGTTTTTGGACCTGTGGTTCGGTTGTTCAGTTCTTTTGGTCAATTTTTCACCTGACTTACTCTGTGTCTTTCCAGAATTCATTGGTTATTTGGTGTATCTCCATTGGATCTTAATTTTGTTTTAGAAAAATTAAGTCTTGTTCCATTTGAACCAGCTCATCAGACTGAGTTGGCTTTGCTGAGGTTCTTAACATAGAAATGAATGTTTCTAATTGCTCTGACTTCTGCAAATAGAGTGTCTTGAGCTGCTAGCTCATATAGTGAGACAGCCTTAACTCATTTTCCACAAATACAGAATTTCTTTGAGGACTAAGCCTTTACTTATGCTTAAAGTGATATCTGAGTTTACTTTGAGTCACACTGTTCACCTCCCTATCTTCTTTCCAGAACCTAAAAATGAGAGAGAAAGCATTCTACATACTCTGGATGACAAGATATGATTTAGATATTATCTTAACAAAACTAAAACCTTCAGAAATTCTGATCATTCATTCACTTATTATGAAGGTAAGGAAAAAAATATAACCAGTGTCAATGCAGGCAGTTTTCATATGGTTATCATATGCTATTTCCTTTTCTTATTCCCAGCATTACAAGTAAATTTCAGACAGGACCAAGGCACGTTGTACTAGAACATTCACATCTTCAGTGGCTTTTTTTTTGGAAAGGTGTAGACTCTAGAAGTATTATATAGGCAGCAACTTGGTTCTCTGTACATACTTTTACAAAGCACTAAAAATCTGACTCCTTTTCCAGGTCTAGAGCAGGTTTTACTAGGACCATTGTCCAGGGGCCCCTGGACCAAAATCCTTTCTCCTCCAAAACTTTATAGGCTATGGTATTCTACCCATATAGCTTAGGCTACTGGGGCAGTGATCTTATAATGAACATAGTGTAGTTAAGTAAGTAAGTTTAGTATAACAGCAGATGTTCACATATGTTTAAATAGATCACTGCTGCAATAGCTGCTTCCTCTCTCCACCTCCTTTTTCTTTCTTTCTTTTTTTTTTTTTACCATAGTGAGGACACAGATTCCTATTTACCTATTTGCCTCTTCATTAGCACTCTTCAAGAAAAATCATGATGAGTGGATGGGAAATAGGAAATACACCCCGGGGATCACTTCTGTGTCTCTGCTCAACAGGGGCACAGAAAAATAACTTTCTTGGGTGGTGTAAGCCAGGGAACCTTGTTGGCTAGGCTTATGTAGGCCCTCGGGCCAATAGCCTAGTACCTACATATGAACATATGAACCTAGCATTGACCTTTTTTTTGGCTCTAGCCTCCCCCTTTCTGTTAGCATGAAAGCTCTTCTGTGCTGCCTACCTTGAACTATCAACAGTCTGGGTGCATGGAAGTGCCCTTAATCTTTGGAAGCTAGCCAGACATTATATCCTAAGCAGAATATACCCCTAGAGCTAAGGCTACAGCAACAGTGATCTATTCAACATATAGTGCTATGGTTAAGTTTACTTATACAACTCTACTTTCTTCCAGCACCATAACTTTATATGATATCATATATGGAAGACCCTGTCTCTTCAGCTCTTGACTTTTGCAGTTCTCACATATGAGTCCTGTCTTTCTCTTGGATTGTGTGATCTCCTCATTCAACTTACTAACCGTTTCAGCTTCAGGATGCAAATTTTCCTATAGCTTTTGTATTCCTACTGTTTCTCCAAAAAGAAGATTTCGACCACCACAGCAACGAGCAGCAAAAAGCAGCGTAATAAAAGCAAACTAAAGTAGAAATAAAACAATTTTAATAACAAAAAGGTAAGCGCTTTCGCGGAAGACCACTTTCCCAGACCTTAATACAACAGACTACAGCCCTTATCAAGAGAGCTGAACCAATCAACACACAGAAATCTAAAAACCAACCAATAAAAACACATATAGCAGAAACATAATTTAATCCAAATCAAGCTCCAGACAAGTGACAAGTGGAGTATCTCAGGGTTCAGTCCTGGGACCGCTCTTGTTTGGCATCTACTTCTCTGAAGTACAGGCTAACACTAAGGGACTCTGGCTAACAAAGTTCGCAGATGACTGCAAACTGGGAGCCATTATTTAATCCCCAAATGATGTGGATATTCTACAAAAGGGCCTTACAGAAACAGATGCTTGGTGCTAGAGCCATAGGCTAAAGCTTAATGCCAAGAAACGTATAGTTATCCCCTTTGGGAAAAAAACATGTATCCATGAATTCCCACATAGGTGGCAGTACACTAAGCACTGAAAGTTTGATGAGAAACTTAGGGACACAGGTGGACAGTGGTCTCACCTTCGATAACCACATCACCACAACAGTCAGGAAATCCTTCTATGTGGCACACCTCATCACTAAGGGCTTTTCATCCAGAAAAAAGGAGGTCATTGTCCCACTGTACTCATCCGTCATTAGACCCATTATAGAGTACAATGCCCCATTTGGTATGTAGCTCACAAGAATCTGCAACAGCTGGAAAGGCCGCAGAAATACCTCACTAAAAGAATCACAGGCCTAAAGCAGATGCCCCATGCTGATCATCTAAAAGAACTCCAGCTATACTCTGTGGCATATTGTCTATTCAGGGGCAATCTCTGCTTAACATACAAGGCCATGTCAAACCCTGAGCTGTTGGACATGCTCCACTTAAAGAAATTCCAATCCCTCAGAGCCACATGCTTCAAGGATCTAGACCTTGTCATCACAATGAACAAAACATGCTGGAGGGATAGGTTCCTGACCCAGAGACTCGCCATACTCTGGAATGGACTGCCCATACATGTCGAGCAGAGCCCCTCCTTGGCCCTCTTCATAAGGAACCTTGATGATTGGATGGGAGATAGGAAATTCACCCCGGGGATCACATCAGTCACCCTGCTAGACAGGGGTCCAGGGAAGTAAATATTGTGGGAAGAAATATCCAGGGAATTGTTATGGCTAGGCTTGTATAGGTCATAGGGCTGATAGCCTAGTACCAACCTATGAACCTAAGTATAATATCAATGGTGACATCTGATTCAGCATCCAGAAATCTACAAACAACCAATAAAAACAGATATAGCAGACATCAATAGTGACATCTGCTGCTCATTCATAAAACAAAGCTGCTGAACTAATCAGCTCAATGAAGTAGGCCACGCTTACGAAGCACCCGCTTTGAAGAAATACTGTCATTTAAACCAGGTTTAACATTGGCTCGTAGTTTAATAATCCACTGTAGCTTTCTGTGTTCCATCTTATTCACAATATCACCATCCCATAGAGCCTCAGTTATCATTTCAAGGATAGCAAATTTAAACAATGAGCAACACCACATTCCACAAAATGTTTCACTAAAGCATTAGCCATCCTCTTATTCCTGATATCCCTTACATGCTCCAAAATCCTATCTTTCAACATCCTGTTCATTTTGTCAACATAGTAAGACTCACATGCTTGACACAAAGCCAAGTAACCAACGTTGTCAGCATAAAAACCAATGTCAGTTTGAGAATTACAAGCGGAAAGCCCAATACTACTAGTAGCAAATATATACTTCAGGCTTCGCAGGAACAGCATGGGAATGTACCTAGCTGATGAGAACATGACAAAGAAGGTTTATGAAAAGTCCTGTAACACAAAACATGCTTAAGTGACTGATTATTGCAAAAAGAAAATTGTGGTTCTGGACCCAGAACTTATTTTAAATGCTGATCTGACATAAGAATATGCCAATTTCTTTTAACAATTTCACAAACAGTACCAATATCACTTGAATATGTGAGCACCATACACATATTCCTTCTCACCTGTCCCATAGAAATAGAACATATATTGCCAACAAATCCTTCAGCAAAAGATGGTTTAGTGACAGTGTGTCTGAGTGCATGGAGAGTGTCTGAGTGTCTCTATATTCTCAAACATTTCAAAATGTCTTTCTTGTTCATAAATTCATTCCTATGCTACATCTTGTCTAACAGCTTTGCTAGAGGCATAGTCATAAGTTCATAGATGTTTCCTAGGCTAATGACCACAAGGACCTTTTTATGCCTAGCTTTGCATCCCAAATCTCTGACAAGTTATCATACCCTTGATAAGTGTAAGTAGGGTCATAGGAGATGAAAATTTACAGTCTGCCTGTGTCTGTTAGAGACATAGGTGCCAAACCAGGGATGAATGTCTTGAATTGGGTTAGGGAGGAACTCTGCTTCAAGTGGATAGGGGAACCTGTTCCCGAGAAGGGGTAGTCTCTGGGATACAAATCTGTCTCTCCAACAGGTTCTTTTTATATCACAAGCAAGGGTTAAGACTTTAGAACAGATAATTCTGGTGCTGTTTGTTTTGCGGATATGCATGAGGTCCATCAAGGTGGGGTCTGATGATATCTTTTATGCCAGGCATAGATCTCCCCTGAACAGTTTGTAGGAAACAGAATCCAGGGATAGGGCCTTGACTCGATCTGCATGGAGCATGTTACTTACTGCCTTTATTCATTTAGCGAGGGACCTCTGTGGACTTTTCAATTGTTGGATATGCCTGGTTACATACATACCAAAAGGGGAATTGTATTCAATAATAGGTCTGATGAATACTGAATACAGTGGAACAATGACGTCCTTGGACCTAGATGCCATATCTTTGTTTATAAGTTGCACAGCATAGATTGAATTCCTCACTACTGTAGACGTGATGGTCAAAGGCTAGATTACTTGTGTGTGTCCCAAAGTCTCTGACTACTGGGTCATCTCTTAGGAGTGTGTAGTCAATATGATAGTTACAGAGGTGGATTTTTAACCATTTGATATCCAGTTTTAATTTTTGTATTACCAAGGTTGATGATAATTTGTTTTTAGTTGGTCTACAGTGGGAAATGTGTATATATATATATATATATATATATATATATATATATATATATATATATATATATATATATATTTATATATATATATATATATATATATTTTTTTTTTAAGCTTAAACATAGTTGTATTGTTATTCAGTGGCTCACTAACCCATCATGTTCTATTGTGTTTTGTCCTTTATTGGTTAAATATGACCAGATGGTTCTTGATTATGGATATTTAAACCTGTTTTAATTGAGTAATACTAGTTCTGATGAAGTCCTGTTGAATTAGACGAAAGTGTTCAACTTGTGACTTATACTCATTAAAGTTTTATTTATAGCCAATGTAGCTTGTTGTGCATTCTTCCTGAGGAGATTGGCAGTGCCTGCACATTGCTTTTGGTTAGTTGTTTATACTGTGGCACCTTTTTCTCCTTTTGACTGGCTCCTGCGTTTTATTAGGGGTAGATGACTTCCCCGAAGGATACTATTATACATTTCTTGGAATTTAGTTTTAGTCCATGGCTCTAACACCAGTTATATGTTGGTGTCAGGCCTTCCTGGAGAACATTTGTATTGGTGGGGGATTCAATGAAAGCTCCTAATTTGCAATTATATGTAAATTTAGTTGGCCAGAGGCTAGTGACATTGGTCTAGACTTCAGATAAGTAAATGGCAAAAAGGAGTGGTCCCAGATCTGATCCTGAGGGACTCTGCTTCTTACTGGCCTCTTTGTAGAGGTGACCTCCCCAAGTCTAACTTCCTGGGTCCTGTCTATGAGCCAGCTGGCTAACAACTGAGTGACATAAGGGTTTGTACCTAACCTCTTGAGTTTGTCAACAATGCCCAAGTGGGGTATTGTGTCAACACCTTGGCCAGGTCAAGGTAGGCAGTATGAATCATTTTACACTCATCCATTGCTTTAGTGACGTTCTCAAAGAATTCCACCAGGATAAGTATTCTTGACTTGCCCTTGACAAAACCAGATTGGGTTGGATCCAGTGTCTGGAGATTTCCTATGTCATTATTGATAATTTCCATAATAATTCTTTCCATGACCTTGTATATGAGACTAGTGAGACTTATGGGTCTGTAGTTTCCAGAGTCTGTAGTTGGCCAACATATGTGCAGAGGGATGACTGTTACTGTTTTCCATTCATGAGGCATGAACCCTATTTGGAGGCTACAGTAAAACAGCAGTTCCTGAGGGTCTGATAGGTCATGTTTCATGCTATTTAGGAGGCATCCTGGGATATTGTCTGGGCATGTTGATGCAGTGTTCTGGCCTTAGAGAGAGCATTAAGGACCTGTTCTGTAGTGATAGGAGAGAGAGTTATATTTGATAGCATTTCCTGAGGGAAAATTGAAAGGGAGAGAGGGGTAAAGTTGGAACTGAATTTGTCAGCCAGTAGGTTTGCTATATCTTCTGGCTCAGTATAGATGGCTCCATAACAATGAGCACTGCACACAACTGTGTATTGCCTTTGAGGTTGTGGACAAAGCTAAAAAATGTCTTCTGGTTGGCCTCAGCCTGGGAGGCCAAATTTACTTCAAATTTGGCTTTGGTAGACTTTATTTGTTCTCTGAGTTGTTTTGTTTGATAAGAGTGCTTATATCCTGCTGGGTGCTGCACCTCCTAATTTTTGCATGATTTTCTTCCTTCTGTTATACAGCCTATCAATGTTGTGATTCCACCAGGGTGGCTTGTTTTTTGAGTAAGTTCAGTACTTCTTCCTGGTGGAAACCAAGCTGCCTCTATGCAGCTATTACTCTGTTTTTATGGGGTTTCTGTGAACAGTTACACATAGGCAGTAGTGTTCTCAGGGTTTATGGGGGCTTGAAATTTTGCAGGTTACCACTTAATAGTAGGAAGTTAGCCTTAGGGTAGTTCCTGAATATTCTAGGTTTAGCTGGGGTTCCAAGTTTTATTTTTACTTCAGTGGAGACCATTTTGTGGTCTGAACAGATCCAGTATGCTTGCACCCTGATTGGTGTATTGACAATTTGATCAAGGGAGTTTGTGTTTACAAAATCTAGGAATCTCTGTGCTTGTATGTTTGGTGTTGTATATGATTCCCAGTTAATAATGGGGTAATTAAAGTCACCCATGAATGTGGTATTGGGTTGGATGGTGAGTGCTTCCAGCCTGTAGCTTGCAAGGAAGTTATATGGGATTTTGCCTGTGGTGATTTGAATGTAGAGAAGCTGAAGTGCATTGTCTTGTTTGACTACCCTTGAGGTATATTTATTTTTTTATGTAAATCAGGACACTTCCACCTTTAGTCCCTGCCTATGTATATTTATTTTTTTATGTAAATCAGGACACTTCCACCTTTAATCCCTGCCTATGTAGTAGCTGGTCTAAATGTGTGGAAGGCAGTATAACCTTGCACTGTCAGTGTGCTTTCCATGGCTTTAAACCATGTCTCAGTGACTGTACAGATGTCAGTATTCTGTAGGGTGGAGAGAGCTTCTAGGGAGTAAAGTTTTTTGTTTATATTTCTAGCATTGAGCAGTAACATCTTGGTTTTGATTTGCTATGTCAGAAGTACTTTCAGTTTGGCATTGCATAAAAAGACAATATGAGGGAGGACAATGTTTTAGCTACTATTCAAAAGCTTGGAGGAGTGAGGTATAGGCTATCCTTGGCAAAGCAGGATGGTCTGTTGGCCATTTCCTTCCATGCTGAAAAATATTGCAACCCCTTAGAATGACACCAGAAACTAAGCCAATTATTAAAGTGAGCCATCTTTTGTTCATATTGCGTTATTATCCTTGGAGAAGGTAAAATGTTGCTCAGTGCTAGGTTCATACCAGCCTGGAACACATATTCCAAGAGCTCCATGATGTCTCCCTTCATATAGTTTGGGGAGGTATGTCTTATTTACACCTACATGGATTATGACTGTGTCATACTGATACCAGTTGTCCGATGACCCGAGTGAATGTTTAATGTGGTGGATCTTGGCCCCTGATAAGTAACTGACTGAGACTGTCTCCGTACTCATCCTGGTAAGAGGGACATCAGTGTGTCTCAAATTGGAGTCTCCAGTGACCAGTATATTGGATTGTGTGGTGGCTTGTCTTATGGGCTTAGAAGTAGTGGCTCCGTGAGATGTGGCTGTAAGTGTTGATGTGAGCGTTATTTTGAAAGTGTGCATTCAGGGCTGCTGAAGGTATTTGTTATGTGTACGTCATTTCGGAGGTCTTAGGCATTTAGGAAGATTACATTTAAGTTCCTCAGCATATGTGGGTGTATGTGTCTGCTTTAAATTGTGTGTGATGGGTGCAGTGTGTGTACTACTGACAACCTTATTGATATTAGGAGTGCTTTTATGTGAGAGCTTTGCCTCCAGTAATACTGTGTAAATGCATCTGTTACATACCATATCAGTTAGTTTGAGAATTAACTGGTCCTCAGTAAACATGTGGCGATGTCTACATTGCTTCAGTATGCCCATATTCACCAAGCTGGTAATAGACATAGTGGGGAAAGTTCATATCCATGGCAATAGACCCTTTTTGTTGCTTAGACAGTTGAAATGAGAATATAAAGTAATATCATAAGTATCCAGTTTGCAACTCTGGAGGCAGTGCTTGTCACTGCGACCTAGTTGTTCTGTGTACAACTAGGTATTAGGGAAATTTCAATGGTGCTTTTACAGGAAAAATGTCATCTCAAGGTGTCTTTGTCTATACAGGGCACTGCCAAACACTTGAGGAGAAACTAATAAGTAGACCCTGAATATATATGGATGAAGTATTTAGGCAGATATTCTGAAGTTAAGTAGACACCTGGAAATCAAGCAGTATTTACTGAAAAGAATGATTTAGCTTGTCAAGAATGATAAAAAGAGGAGAGTCACCTTAATGGCTACTACTAGTGCTGGTCTTACCACAGCTTCATGCTGCTGGGATACAACGTTCTTTTGCTGCTTTTCTCATCAGAAGCAAAACAGTATCACCAATCATACCTCTCAACCTCTTAGAGCAAGAAATCTGGACAAAGGCATAAATAAAAGTGGTACAAAGGCTCAAAAATAGGAACAATTGTTATATATTGCACTTACAAACTTAGAAAGTTGATAGAATATCAGCAAAATTCCACCACCAACAAGATAGTCCAGGAATGAAAAATGCAGGCCAAGAAGAGCTTCCAGTAGTTTAATAAAACACAGCAAAATTGACAAGATTACTTCCCAATACTAGCCCCAGATTAATTTTTCTGAGGTAGAATTTTAAGTCAATTAACAGCATGTCTATTTTAAATTGAGGAGAAGGAACAAACAACTCATTCTTGCTGAGTAGATCTGCAAGTTTAACAATACATTCAAAGTCACTGTAATTTAATAGTTTAAAGTCACCTGAATGATTAAATATCAACAAAGGTCCTTCTGTGGCATTTTCTCCTTGAAAGTCAGACTCATCGTCGGTTAATGCACTAAGTTACTAAGTTATGCTGTACGATATCCCCGTGGTTGCTGCCACCTGTTTCCCTGGTTCCTTTTCCACTAGTTGTGTGAGATACTTTCTGTCTCTGATTTTTTATTCTCTCAGAATGGCGAAAAAATTCCCCACTGACCTGGCTCTAAAGGGCTGTCTTGGCATTCGTCTTGGTTATGCCTGGCAGTTTCTGCTTCCTCGGTGACATCATCATGTGTAGAAGAATTGTTACTACTACTACTGGAAGCTCTTCTTGGCCTGCATTTTTCATTCCTGGACTATTTTGCTGGTGGTGGAATTTTGCTGGATTTGGTCTTTGTTATTTTGATATAATACCAGGTTGTGCATTAGCATGAATTTTCTGAGGGGCATGAGGTCTGAAACTCAAATGTCTGTCATTATTTTCTAAATTCAGTCTTTAATGATTTGCTACTAATTTGCCAGATAAACAAAATTGTATGAAAAATGGACCAAAAAATATGAGGCAAAAAATCTGGACAGTCTGCAAAAATCTGTACAGTTGAGAGGTATGTCACCAATCCCAAGATGATTTGCAGACCACAGGCTCTTTGGTGATCCACAGTCTTGTCCCAGAAGATCTACGGGTCTGAAAGTTTGTTGTAGCCTTTTTTTTAGAATAGCAGTCAGACCAATTAGGAAGTTCAGACACTCACTGCCCAATCAGAAACAGTAAGGAATGAATGCACTCTGCTCCTTCTCTCACCAGGAGTAAAGCAAAAGGACAAATTCCAAGCTGGTGCAAATGAAGCAGTTATTAGGCTTCCTGATGATCAACGGTCTCCAGGAAATAATGTCCCTATGCTCCTTCTGTCATCAGCAGCAAAGCAGAAGCACTAATCCCAAGTTAATTACTGAGAGGCAGAGTGTGGGATCTCCAGTAATTAGTGGCCTTGGAATAGATGTTGCAGATTTTAAAGGTAAGATGGAAAATGGTTTAATATCCTAAGAGCTGTAGTGTGCACTAAGCAGTTAGATATGAAAGAGGGGGTAACTTTAGCTTTAGCTAAGTGGAGAGCCACTAATTTTAAAAGAACACGATAGGTTGCAAGGCAGTAGGCACTTTATATTCTGTCTCTATAGAATACAGTGGGATGGCCAATAAATTTAAATAGCTGAAAGGAAGTGATTTCACAAAATGATAATTTTGTGCTTACTCACAATAGCCAATGAAAGACGAGAGGTAAGGAGATTTGTGGTCAAATTAAAATGAGGGGTGGCAGGGTGGGGAAAACTTAATTTGGGTGTGAACTGTCACTTGTCTCATGCATTCAAAAGAGATGATAAAGCATTGTATGGGTTCAAGATATTTATCATACATAAACATGTCAAGAACTATAATTAGAACATGTATTTAAGCTAACTGATGATTCAGTCATTACTTCAAACACAGTTGCATATGCATCTCCATTCATGACTGCATTCACTCTGGCTGATTGTTCAAAATGGCACTGTTCTTGCACATGCTCAGTATTTTTATGCACGTGATATCTAGCTAGAGTGGCTGTATAGGAACAATACACACAGTGATCTACACCCTCCCTCTTTGATTTGTTTGACATGCAATAGGAGAACAAGACAATCTATATGTTAGATAACATTTCAGTATTAATAACAAATCAGAACTGAAGTCCAAGTCACTGTGTATTTTGGATTGGGTCTGGAAATTCTACTCGATCTGGTCACATAAAAGCTTTGAGTGGGTTTAGCAACAGGGACAATCTCTGGGGAATTATTCTCAATAGAAACTTTTGGGGATAACGTCAGGATTATTTGAGGAAAGCCTACTGTCCTCTGAAACTGGAACAACTGTAAGGTCACTCTGAGAAATAGTCTTTGGCACAGGCAATCTGCTGAGTCACTGGTTCAGAAACTGGAAGTAAATGTCTTCGGTTCCTTCTAAAATCCCTTTCTTCCAATTGTACAATATAAGGTCTTGGTTCTTCACAAATATTTTTGATAATACCACCTCGGTCATATCCTTTAGATGTCTGCATCCTTACAATCTCTCCTTGTGTTAATGGTCTAAGAGGTTTGCTAGATTGATTGAAGTACAACTTTTGTGAATGACATTTTTTCAAAAGTTGAATCCTGACCAATTTGATGTTCTTTACCACTTTGTGTGGATTACCATGCACAGAAACATGTCTCTTCAATTTTGTAATGACAGTTCTGGACATTAAGTTAGGAAGAATGTCAATTTCAAACCAATTCAAGTAAGAGTCTACTAACACTAAGTAATGTTAACCATTCCATTCAAAAATATCAGAAAATATCAGTAGCAACTGTCGACCATGGTAGTTCAGGAATTTGGTTTAGCTGAAGTGGCTCTTTTTGTTGGTGTGATTTAGTGCTATTGCAAATAGAACATGCTAGAGTTTCCTTCGCTATATCTTTTGACATAGAAGGCCAAAATATTAAGCCTGTTGCCTTCTTTTGGTAGAATCAGTCTCCAGATGCCCACAATGTAAAATCTGGATCTATTCCTGTGGTAAAGCTGAAGGAATAACTACTTTAGGACATTTCATGATGATTCCATCTTCCATCATGAGCTCGTCTTGGTAAGGAAAATATTTGTGTATATCAAATGGTAGACCGGTTTGTTGCCCTGGCCATCCTTGGGTGATAACATGTTTCAGCTTCTGAAGAGCAGGGTCTAAAGCTGTGTTTTGTCTGAGTTCATCAAGCTGTGATGAGGAAAAATGTTTGACTTCCCTGACTTCAAGGCCTGCTTTCTCATTGCCATGCTGTTCTGTATTTTGTCTGGGTGCTCTTGACAAAGCATCTGCATGGTCTGTAACTTTCTTGAGGTTTCTATCATGTTTGCCTTCACCATTGCCCCCTACAATAATGTTGTCTACTATGATAGCACATGGATAACCTGAAACAATTTGCTCCATAGCATATTGAAATATTTCACTGGCACAATTTATTCTAAACAGCTTTCTCAAAAATCTGTACCTTCCAAATGGTGTACTGAAAGTAGTTAACAATGAAGATTTGTGATCCAGAAAAAATTGGCAAAATGAACTTTTTGCATCTAAGACTGAAAAAATAGTGGTATTTGGCATGAGAGCTGCTACTTCTTCTATTGTGCACATCGGATGATGAGGACATTTAAGTGCTTTGTTTAAATCTATGGGATCAATGCATATTCGAATATCATCAGAGCTTTTCTTATGAACTACAACCATGGAGGATACCCATTCATTTGGTTCTTTTACTGGAGTTATCACACCTAAATTCACCATTTTGTGTAGTGCTGTTTTTACTTTACACTGCATTGTTACTGGAACCTTTCTTGTTGGTCTGACAACTGGGCTTACTTCATGGTTTAACTTTATGGAATATGTGACTGGTAACTTGCCAAGCTCATATTTGAAAATATCAGCATATTCACTAAAAACATTCTGTGTAAAACTATCCTGGTTGTTCAGACGTACATGGTGGACCTCCTTATTAAATTAAATCAGTCCCATTTTCAAACTGTCCTTGAGGCCTAACAGTGACTGCACATGTCTTTTGACTATGTAAAACTGCAAGTAATAGCTGTTCCTAGCAGAATGACATAGAACTACTGGCCTATCAGTCTGAATCTCTTCACCACCATAAGCAGCTAGCTTTGCACACTTTGCTTAATCAAGTTTCTCACCAGCTTTTACGCTGATATAACATTGCACTTGGATCCAGTATCTACTTTAAGCTCTATGGGTTTTCCATTAATCCAAACAGTGCAAAATATTTCACCATTTGCTGCCAACTGAGATTCTACTGTATTAACAGTTTCATCAATCACAGAGACACCATCAACACAGAAAGATTGCTCATAGCTTTCTAACTGATCTACTTGTTTCTTTGGATTCTCTCTTTTATTAAAAGAATGTTGCACTTTAGACTTCCAAAGCCTTTTGAAATTATTCCACTTTTTACATTTGTGACATTCCTGACCAAAAGCTAAGCACTTTTCTCATTTAGGTTCCTAGTTGCCCCCACAATTATGACAGTTATCAATAAGATTAAGTGCTGTGGCCCCATTCTGTTTATGGTTGAAATTGGGTACTGCCACACCTTCAGCTTATATATTTTTTTCTCCTAGCTTTCTGTTGTACACTATCAACGTTCACACTGGTAGTTACTATATGCATGCTTTTCTTATTCATAAGCATATTTGTGTGCTTTTCTGTAAGCTCGTATATTTGACAAATCTCTATGACTTTGCTCAATGTTAAATCACTGTCTCAAAGCAAAATCTTTCTCATTGCATCATTATTAACACCACACACAAGTTTGCCTTTATCAACTCATCTCGCAAATCACCAAATCTAAACGTTTTTCCTTTTTGTGTACAATGTGTGCCTTTCCATTGTAATATTTGTTTGAGGGTTACATATTTCTCTAAATTTACATTTTAAGCACTCAGTGTCTTCCCTTGTTTCAGCCTGTATCACAATATGGCGGTTCTCCCCTTCCCCTACATACACGGCAGGTGCATACATAAATGAGCATTCCCTCTCTATATCTTCCCAAGCCTACTAAATTAAGAAGTACGAATGCCTTTGTACATGCATATTTATCAGAAAAAGCAGCCTGTATGAAAATATCATATTCTTGTTCAAACACTCTCCACTTCTCAACAATATTGTTATCAAACACCAGCAGTTCAGGTCTACAAAATCCCTCCACCATATCAACAAAATACATTTAAACATAAGCATAGACCAGGTACTTGTAATTATGTTCAACTGCACAACAATCTGTTTGAAAAGGCTTCACTTTGATACTACAAACACTGCAAACATTCCAGAAACTTCAGATACTTCAAATAGCTTTACCTAATGTGAAAAAGTAGTACATTGTGAAGAAATACATCCATTTTAGCCTTTTCATACATCTCAAACATTTCAGAATTGTTTCAAACACTTTTGTATTTATTTCTGATACTTTTACCAGTATGTCACAATTTTGGACATTTCATTTATCTTGAACCACATGATACAGACAATACTGTTGTACAACACACCTCACTGCCAGTAAAAAGAAAGTGGTATGCTATGCACCAAGCACGATCACTTCATTTTAACAACAAAATCATGTTATACAATGCAATAAACTGTTGGATCTAACAACATACTGTGCATTCCTTCATAATAAAACTTCTCTGATCAGGTGAGAGGTAAGAATGTTAAGACACAGTCTAGTCAGTCGGTTCCACTGGTCATTTCCTATACACAGGATGTCAGTAGGAATAAGGACATTGTCTGTAACAATTGGCATATTTTATTAGTAGATGAGAAAACCTCTCGGTTGGTACACAACCTAGATTTGTCCACAAAAATAGATGAAATTTGAAACAGCACTTGTACTACCCTAGGACCAGAACCACAATGGGTGAGACACTGGCACGTACACATAAATGTGGGAGTTGTGCTTATTGGACTTATATAGATGAGACAGGCTACTTTAAACACCCTGAGTCAGGTCAGCTTTGGAACCTGAGAGCTATAGCCAATTGTAACACCAAAGATGTAGTATATGTGGCACATTGTGTAATTTGCTTCAAAGTTTATGTGGGCAAAACTAACCAAACTTTGCAAGATACTACATTATTCTTAGAAACTTCTGTAATGCTTTCTTGTTTTCTGGCTTTGGCATTGCATAATTGCTCTGACATTCTGCGTGTTAGGTTTCTGTCCTGACATTGAAGTATAATCCATATATTTTGTCACTCTTGTCCTACATATGATCTTATTCAACTTGAAATTATGCTGTACAAATCCCTCTAGAAGATTTTGCAATCTCTTGTCGTGGTCTTCTGTTATCTAGTTTTATAGTAATAGATCATCAGTTATATTTTGAAACTCCTTCCAATCTTCACTTAGCTGTGCAACAGTTCTTTTGAGCTCTCTAATGATAATGAATGCCAAATGGAAGTCTAACTAATCTGTACCTTTTTTTTTTTTTAACATGGTCATGTTCTAACTGCTCATGGACTGATTGTCTGAAGATGAATGCTCATCTGTGTGTTTGTGTGAGCTGTAAAACACATTTGTGCATTTTCCAAGCTGGTGTAATCTTAGTCTATGCAGAAATCTGGGGTTTGTGGGCAGGGTAAGCCACCCCTTTAAAAAAAAAAAAAATTCCTAGCTTTTGCCAGACACAAGCACAAACATAGACAAGTGATTTGAAGCAAGTTACTGGGACTCGGGCAGAGGATTTAAAGTTTTCATACCAGTTCCTATGTACCTTCCTGGCATATTAAATGTAGACAGTTTGGAGCTTTCTTCACATAGCATTTCTTGACAGAATTCCTGGTTTGCATCTAGCAGTGTAAAAAATTTTGAATTTTGCAATGTTTAGACCACTTTTTCAATTGAAAGCAATGTATAATTGTTTTAGTCACGTTATTTTGATCTTGTAGATCAATACAAATGTGAATATTGTCTTACTTTATAACAGCAACAATGAGTCTAATTGCTTCTTAATTACTGACATGATTTCCATTCACTTAATGTCCTGTTCATTTACAATCTTGAAAGTTACCTGCACTTTCATTGAAGAATGTATCACTGGTGTAGAATAGCATTTATATGTAAATGAAATTATTGTTGCAAAATTTCAGCTCATGAATGACTCAGAATTAATTTTGAGGAACATTGTTGTTATGGCTGTGTACAGCTTTTGCAACATCTCTGCAGGTCCGATACCATTGTTGTACTTGTGTACACTTTACTTTCATACTTTGAAGTTGTTTTACCATTCCTAGCTTCTCACAAGCCAAATAACCCAGTATATTAGGAGAGAGAACCTCTTTAAGTGATATAAATTAAAGCAAAATCATGTTCACCTTATTATTATATTGACATGTACGTTTTTGACCTAGTTATTTTCCTTGGTGTCCTACATAAATTAACAATTTGCACAATACCACAGGCATCTTGTTTTCATATTCTTTTCAACATTACATTCTTTTAAATTTACTTTTCATTTCATCTTACAAATCTTTTTCAATCATAAATTCTTCAGAGCAGATTAAATACAGGACATGGTCTCCTCACATGCTTATAGCTACACATATGTTGATTATAAACTGTCCTTTCACCACAACATCTCTGTAGTCATTAGAAAATCCTTCTAACATGTATAGCTTATCCTTTGTGGTGTCTCCTCAAGATCCAGATTAGTTAGAGTCCCACTTTATTCCACTCTTATTAGGCCCAGTACCTCCTTTGTCATGTACTTCAATAAGCAACTAGACTAACTCTAATAACCTCAATGCTTCCTCACTGAAAAGATCTCATATCTCTGTGCAGTTAGCTACTCATGGACTAAACCATATTCCTGTACTCAGTGTCATATGGGCTCCTGAGAGGTGCTCTCAGTTTACACTTCTGTGCAGTGAATGGCCCAGTACTCTTTGAATTTATTTATGTAAATAAAATCAGTTGTAAAGCAAACCTCTGCTCTGGAGAACTGAACCTATATCAGTAATACCAGATGGTATAGCTGGTATGTACCTAGAGTATCCCACATTTCTGGAATAGGTTGCTTTTGCACATTAAGCAGAGTACTTCCCTAACAACCTTTAAAACTGATGTGGATGTTTGGATAGGTGATTGCAGTTTCTAACCTGGGCTATGTGGAGACCAATCTACTCACTGGGAGACACTTTTAGCCTTTTGCCTGTACTAGATGATGTGCCTGAATTTCTCAGTGGTCACTTTTACCTTAAGCTTGGTAAGAACCTATAGTCTTACCAAATGAATACATGAGTTTTGACTTTCAAGTGCATCACATGACTGACACTCTCATGTCCATTACGTTACAGTGCATTCTTACTTTATTTGCATGATTTCTCATTTTACCTTTTTATTTGACTCACATTATAACTGTGTGCTTGTTATCTTACTCAATCTGCATACATCTACAAATTTTGAAAAGGGCATATCTACCTTCTTTAATAACCTATCCCTTGTTTGATCCGGTCTTATACCTCACGTTACTCTGTCTCTAATTAATGAATCATGCAACTTAAAATTCACAGTCTTGTGGTATGGTTAATTAGCTTATAACATATACATCTGTATTTTTTATGGCTTCATGGCCTGGTGAAGGACAAGTATGTTCAAAAGTTTACATGTATTTCTTAGGCTATTGATCCATAAGGATCTTTAGAAGTCTAGCCATTCATTTCCATAACGTTTTTAGCCCTTATATTTTGACCACAAATAACCCAGAAATGAGCAGAACATTTACATATTTCCCCTATCCATGAGGAACAAGGGTGCTAAACTAGGGGTGAATTTGTGGTTACCCATCCATTTGTCCAGATTACATTTGAATAGTGTAACAGACATACTTTGCTTTATGTGAGATGAAAGTGATTCCAAAGACACGGTACTTTCTGTGATCCATATGTCTCTCCAACACATTTTATTTATGTTGCAGAAGAGATATAGATGTCATGAGTGGGTG
The DNA here is from genome assembly GCF_019279795.1 of Protopterus annectens. Taxonomy (NCBI): domain Eukaryota; kingdom Metazoa; phylum Chordata; order Ceratodontiformes; family Protopteridae; genus Protopterus; species Protopterus annectens. Next base: position 976,398,036 of record NC_056732.1, on the reverse strand, counting down.
TTTATGCCATGATTGGACTTAAGAATGTGCAGTACATCTGTCAAGATATGGTCTGTTGAAGTTCTGTATGCAAGGCAGAGATCATCTCACATTAGCTTCCATGACTCCAAGAAGATAAGGCTTTGAGATGCAAATAAACGGTAAATGAAACTTACAAAACAAAATCTTGAATCACTCTCTAATTGCTGCTATTTGTATTTCTCCTTTTCAAGAAATGTAAAAGAGTTAAATGTTCTTCTGCTGACTGTGGAGGTGCAAATCGAATTTCTGTATTCAGGTTTTATGCTAAGTTGGCTTGCAGCAAAATAATTCCTGGTGGTTGTAGATAGACCTTTTTGCTAACTACAGGTGATATTTCTGTAGTTCCAAACAATCTTTTAAAAGCAAATATATTACTTTACCTGTGACACTATAGTGTTGCCTGAATGTGTGTCATAATGCTGCATTAACAATTTATATACTTCAGGTGAGTTACTAGCCTTCTTGTTTTGTTTAATTAGACTGCTTCTAGAAAGTGCATCATATGATGTGCAACTTCCTGTAGCTAAGCATTAGTGAATTCCACAGGCCACAGGCCTAATCTTCTTCAGGCATGTGTGAGCCCCAGTTCCCTCATCTAGAGTCACAACACCTGTGTAGACTTGGGGGGGGGGTCCTTTTTTTCCTGAATAGAATTCTACCAGTTGCTGGTCAGTCACTATGTTAACATCTTCCCCTTTAGCAAAATGTGAATTCCTGCTAGTGATGTTTCTCTAATCTCCTTAAAAACTGACAAAGTGATGTCAAGTCACCTTCAGAGAGATCTGCTTGATTTGTTTGAGCTTAGTATTTAAACATCTGCCCTGATTATTTGTTTTTGATTAATTAAGTATACACTGTAGATTCTGGTGTACCAAAAGAACTAGTCTTTTTTAGGATATGTTGGCTGTACTAGCAATAAATCAGACTTTCTGACCCCAAAATTTACTCTATGCTTCCTTCACCGTTATCCTGTTTCTTGCAGAAAGACAAGCTGTGCTTTAGCCCTCGAGATGGCTGTTAACTCTGCTTTTCTGGTAAGCAATGTACTTAAAATCTGGTCTATAATGTAGCTTTGATTTCTGATATGACAGCCTGCCTGTCCTTATCTTACATCCTTTGTCTGCATTCCTGTGTCATTTTATGAATGTATAAAGACAAACAACAAGGTTAAAGGATTTGTAATAACTATCTGAGGTAGAGAAGATGTGCTTCAGGTATGTTTTGAGAATGTGCTTCATAAGACCTGCAACATATAGTTTAAGATCTTCTTGCAAAACAGGTGAAGCACAAAAACAACATCATGTAAGAGCATAACACTCCTAAACCATCACCTGTCTTAACCTAAATGAGTAACAATCTGATAGCTTTAGTATAGACTTTTATTAAACACAAACTTCTATATTGTGCTATGTAACAAAAAAATATTTCAAGCAGTGTGCCTAAATGAACCATAAAGGTTTACCTGACTATAGTCCCAGTTCATCACATTGTTCATGTATTATTACATTGTCCTACACTAGTAACTGTTATGCCCCACATTTCTACAACTCTTCCTTAAAGTTAACTGAACTGAAGACATTGTTCACTGAGGACAGAGTTTGATTTAGAGATTTACATATGCAAAGAGTATGGTGAATCTTAAACTGAATTGATAACATTTGCATATAGCTTCTCTTGGAGACAGTGTCATGCAGTCTGTTGCCAGTCATGCATGTAACACAGGCAACATGCAGTACTTATCTGATTTATCTTACCCAGTAACAGTGCTTTTGTATCCTCTTGTAAAGGAGTATACTACCTGAATATCCAGAGACCTTTACAAGAATGGTTCAAGGTGGCCCAAGTCATCTTGCTTGTTGTCTTATGATGAGAATAGAGTTGCATTCCCTCATTTCTGAGTATAGGATATCTGTCCTGTCCAGTGCTGAATATTTGTTTGCAATTGGTATTGCTATGTCTTATGGCAATTATTTATGAAAAAGAGTGGTTCCATGGTTCAGTTATCGGTTTCTCACAAATGTTAATATGCATTTTTTTAATTCATGAGGTGGTTTTACGGGCCTTTTCTTTTTGCGCTAAGTTAGTTCTTTCTAAGAAACATTGCAGTTCTCTACTTTAACTGTATACTATGTTTAGGTGAAACAGAGTGGTTCCATGGTTCAGTTATCTGTTTCTTGTACTGTGAGCTGTTACTTTTCATCACACCTTTTTCCACTGAGGACAGATCTGGAATTTACTCTTACCTGCTGTGGTTTGATTTTGAGGGCAAAGCCCAAATGAACCTTCAAAGGCAGTCATGACTAATTCTTAGCATAGTATGTTACTAAACATTTTATATTATTATTGTACCACATTTTATTTTTTACTTATTTTGTATGTTGTACAGTAAATGATTTTAATTTTATTGTTGTGTTATTTAGCAAAGAACCTGTAGCCTGTGTTCTTAGTTAGAAGTTTTGTTTGTCATATAGAGGCTTCAAAATTATTTAAAAGTTCTTAAAGTCACTGTAACAATCCCTTACATATGCGAATATACTGTGACTTAGACACATGTATACACATTTAATTATTTAGGATTGTCTTTGGATTTCTGCTCCACCCGTACATATAGATACACATAAATGCATATACATAGAGATTCATATACACACACTGAAACTCACACTGTTGCATAGGGGGCTCGTTAAAATATGTTTCTATAAAAGAGTGTTTTGTGATTACAGCACTGGATTTTATATGTCTTTGAAGACCTGTATTGTTACTACCTGTAAACTCAGAAACCGAGGCAGACCAGTGCTAGCCAGCTATACTCTTGCTTCTTAGCTCATGTTCATGTGAAACAGATTATTTTGTATCAGTAGTTAATACTAGAATCATAAAATGATGTGCAGTACATGGTGACTTCACTTTTCAGCATGCAAAAAGAAGCAACATTAGCTTTGTAAGGCACACATAGGGGAGAATGCCATGTTAGGAGACAGAATGGGGAGAACAAAAGAGCAGCACCAGGCTATAGAGGGAGGAGATTGAGGGAAATTGGCTGCTCTTGAGGAGGATATAAAACAGTGACCAGAAGGGATTTGTCCTATAGCTGCTAGAAATCTGACCAGTGTGTTGATAAACCCCTTGACAGAGCTCTTCAACAGGTCACTGGCTAGTGCAGAAGTGCCGTTATACTGAAAGACAGTAGTTGTGGTCCCTTTGTACAAAATGGGGGGGTGCACAGAACAAATCTGGGGAACCTCAGGCCAGATAGCTTAACATCAGTGGCAGGAAAGGTCATGGAAAGGTCAAAAGAAAATAATAAAAAAAAAGCCAAAAATAGGCATTTTCACTAAAAAGCTTATTCTGCCATGCAGGTGAATGGCAAGCTGAAGACAACATGGCCACTGAGTAGTGGTTATTAAGGGGGGGAAGCTCAGTGTGAGAGATGTAACCATGCATTACTAGGCAATCATATGCAAATGAGGATAAGGATAGTGAATCCCAATTTTCTCCAGCATGTGAGCCATGTCCCAAGAGTGTAAGAGTAGGAGTAGGTGAGTAGTAGAGTAGAATATAGGTGACATCATGAGGGGGTGTGTCAGACAGGCTGTAAGCTAATTGGAGCACAGTGGCTTATGTTTGCTTTGAGTTGCTCAGGATTGCAAGAGGCGTGCCTACAGTTGTCCTATTTGAAAACCTCAAACCAAAGGTGCACACTCTTAAAAGATAGGAAACTCCTTGCAAACATGCACACAGCGTGTGTGTGCATGTGTGCGCGTTTGTGCTTGTTTGCGTGGTGCTTCCCCCCGGGCGGAAACAGAAAGGCAAAAGGAAGGAAAAGAAGTAGTAGGAAGTTAACCAAGGAGAACTAGCAGAGCTGCCAGGTGAAATATATCAGAATCAGCCAATTACACAGGCAGCAGACTAGCCCAGCCCAGCCCAGCACTTTAAACTCTGCAAACACCATTCCCCCTGTTTTTTCTCAAGAACTCTGCAACACTGCAGTATACAAAGAGGGAAAGCTTAAAAAGCTTAAGTCAGACAACATGTTAGGGGCTGCTCTTGCTATCATAAACCAACATGTGCAAGGTGCTGAGGGTGGTGATGTTGTGAATGCTGCTGAGCAACCCACAGTGAGGAGAAGGAAAAGAGTGTACAGACCCTGGTTAACCTACCAGGGGCTACATGAGCTGGAGACAGTGGAGCGCTATAGGGTGGACAGAGACCTCCTACAGCAAATTGTTGAGCTGTGCCGGCCACACCTCACACACAGAACCAACAGAGGGGAACCCATCCCAGTGGATACCAAGGTATGTGTTGGCCTAAGAATACTAGCTACAGGTACCACCCAAAGACCAACTGGTGATATGATAGGGATTTCACAGGCATCAGCATCCAGGGTACTCCACCAGTTCCTGGATACCATATCAGCACATGTCAGTGACCACGTATATTTCCCCAATTCCCGTGAGGCATTGGCCAGCAATATGCATCTTTTCCACCGAATAGCAGAATGCCCTGAGGTAGTGGGTGCAATAGACTGCACTCACATATGCATCAAAGCACCATCCTGTGAGCAGGGTAGGGTCTACATCAACCGCAAGGGCTTCCCCTCTATCAACTGCCAGGTCGTGTGCAATGCCCAGGGCATAATAATGAATGTGTTTGCTGGCTGCCCTGGAATCTATCACAATTCCCACATTTGGCATCTGACGCAGCTGGACCAGAGATTTGCCAATGGAGACATCCCTGATGGTCACCTAGTGGGGGATGCTGGATATGCACTGGAGACGTGATTGATGACACCCATCAGAAATGCACACACACCTGAACAAGAACTCCATAATGAGGCACACGCACAAACAAGAAACATAATTGAGCATGTGTTTGGGATGCTCAAGTCACGGTTCCGGTGCCTGGACACATCTGGTGGAGCCTTGTAGTACTCACCAACTACATGTACCCAAATTGTTATGGTATGTGCCATGCTGCACAGTATGATCCTGTGGAAACAGCTGCAGCAGGAACAGCATGGGGCAGGGCCAAACAGCCCCCCACCATTGCCAAGGCCTGCACAGGCACAGCGTGACTTGGAGGAGGAACAACCTGAGCCTGCCCCAGTAGGCAGAAGGAGGCATGCCCAGTATGCCCTGGCCTTGGCAAAGAGGCAACGCACAGCACATACACTGACTCAGTAGGAACCCTGGAAATGACACCTCTCTCTGACTCACACATACAGTAAAAGAGATGCCTAACTTGACACTACCTGTTTGCAAGCATGTATAGGGAGTGTACTATGTGCATCCAACATAGGCAGCCCTGCAGCACCACATGAGGCATGAGTGCCCTATTTTAAGCAATATAAATCACTGCTAAGCACATTTTACCAGTACTGAGCATATTTAAATACAATTGCATGTAGCTGCGCACCACGCTAACCAGCGCAAAGTCGGGCAATGTTGGGCAAAGTTGGGCAACATTGGGCAAAGTTGAGCAAAGTTGGGTAAACACGCTCACACCTGCTTTACTGTTCCTTAACCAGTCAGGTCTGCCCAGCAGGAAAATAAAAAAGCAGTGACAGGGCTCAAACTCAGGATACTGTGCATTATAGTCACAGTACTGAACCACTAAGCCATGACAGCATTTCACTGGCACAGACACAACTTAAGTCACTCACACATACCAGGTGGTGTGGGGGGGGTCACATACCTAACAGTCACAGCCAGCAGGACAATTGTAGACAAATGTAAACACAAACAAATGCTGTATCATGCCCTCTGAAGAGGCCTATGAGTAACCTCCCCCCAGGCCTATGTAGACAGATAACAGCAGGCCAGGGAGTGTGATGTGGGTTGAGTAGGCTATGAAGTCACAAACTAATATGCGTGGAATTGGAAGCTAAGGTCTGTAGTACAGTGGTATGCCTCAAGCCAGTATGATAGGCAACAGTACAGACTGAAATGGAGTACCTGACACAGCAGTGCAGGCCTAGCAAATGTTTGTAAGTGTCAGGTGTACCCCTCATCCTATGTACACCCACAGCAACAATCAGGTGTGACCCCCGGGTAGAAATGTACAAATAATAGCTGTCCCCCCGTATGTAGAAATGTTGATAAGTCTATGCAAATTGATTCATGGAAGCCCTGCAGGCACAGCGTGCTTCCTGTCGAGGTACAACACAAAGGTGAGCCCTGAAGTAAAAACCAACTTGAATTTTCACACACATATATAGTATATATATGCCCATAGTGGGCATGCTCACACACTTAAACGAAGCAAATTTCAGTCAACAACATACTGAAAGGTCATGAGCATGCTCACACACTTAGGCCATGTCTGAGTACAGCAGTGGGCCACAAATATCTGGCAATTGCAATTCTTAATCCAGACACATGTCACTATTCATCAATCCTGCCTTGCGCACACAGTGATATGAAAACAGACCCATATAATATGTTGGACCCCTGTCATAATCAAACTATGTAATACAAGTACTTAAGTTGTTCAAAGAAAGTGAAACTCCAAAGATCAATAAATCTCTGATTAGTATCATCAAGAAACAATGAGCACTCCTAACATTATCCAAGCCATGTTCTGGCAAAAATATTGTCAAAGAGTCCATAGAGAACCATGAAGCTTTCTTTAGCTATGTCATAAATATCAATGTAAACTCATATATGTTCTGAGTCAGTGCAAAGTGTAAATGAATACATGTACATGACTGACATTGCCAACATCTTGTCAGACAGGTTCATACATATTTACCCCCCTCTCACTAACAAAAGGGCCCATTACCATACCTGGAGATTGTGAAAAGCCAGAAATCACATATGCAATGGTTAAACAGCTCTATCCAAAACTAAAGACACGGTGTATATAGGATGACATGGTGTCTCTGGCTGTGTCATATGTGAACTCCAAAACAAACAGACCCTGCACCTAAATAGTCTGCTGAGACTCACCCTCTGTACAGGATATGAAACTGTTGAATGGGTTACAGCAACATTTGGCACACTCCACAAGTGTTGGTGCACAACCGACCATGGGAACTATTGTCTTATACGCCTAATAAGCCTGAGCTGCAAGGCCATGGAGTCCATCATTATGGAACTCATAAACAGAGCCATTGGGAGCCTATAAACACCCGACTCTACCCATTTTGGTTTGGTCAGGGGCAGATCATGGTCCCTAAACCTGCTAGACAGTTTTCATGGCAGTTACCCAGGACATACTTCAATGAAATGAGCTCCACACGGCCTACATAGACCTTGAAAAGCCCTTTTCCAACATCCCATACACATGTGTTATCCACAAAAATCAACAACCTGTGCATAAACACATATGTCATCTGATGGATTGCCAACTGGAGCACAGATAGATCCCACAAGGTAAGAATTGTGGTCTCCCTGTTGGACTGTAAGCTGGTAACAACTGCTGTCCCCCATGGCTCAGTCCTGGGACCCCTCCTGTCTGGTGTATACTTTTCAGAAATACAGTCAAACACATGAGGGCTATGGTTAGCAAAGTTTGTGGATGACTGCAAAAAGGTTGTCATAATTGATGTTTGGGACAACAGAGATATCCTTAAAAAGGGTCTCAGTCAGACAGATGTGGTGTCAAAATTATGGCCTCGAGCTACAGTCATACAAATACCACGTAGGTGCCAACAACCTAAATATGGAGGTAATAATAAGGGATCTATGGACACATGTGGATAGTCATCTCTACTTTCAGAAACACATTCACAAAGTGGTTAGAAAACCATGCTATGTGTTCCCACAAATTGCCAAAGTCTTTGCATGTAGGTCAAAGGAGGTTCCCTCTACTCATCAGTCATCAGACCCATCAGAGAGTACCACAAAACACTTGCAATGAATCTGACTAGGCACCTTCAACAGCTGGAAAGACCACTGAAGTACCTCAACAAGAGGATTACTGGCCTCAAACAGTTGCCCCATGCAACAAGACTGAAGTAACTCAATCTGTACTCTGTTGCATACTGTCTACTCAGGCAATCTCTGCCCAACAGACAGGTCCATGTCTAATGCAGAACTCATGTATATGCTCTATTTGAAGTAAACCCATGCTCACTGTGCCACATGTTCTAGGGATATAATCATCACAACAATAAATAGAACATGTTGGAGGGATACATTACTAACTCACAGACTTCCCTTGCTTTGGAACAGGCTCCCAACCTACATTAAGATGAGTCCCTCACTGACACTCTTCCAGAGGAGCCTTGATGAGTGTATGTGAAACTGAACTGTCGCACCATGGATCACTTCATCAGCTCTACTACACAGAGGCATAGGGAATTAACCCCATGTGTGGTGATAGCTGCACACTCTGGACATACTAATATATGCCTTCAGGCAGATAGCTTATTACCTACCTATGTACCTATATATATGTAGGGGGAACACAGTATAATAAGCCAAAGATGGATGGGCAGAGATGTGTGTAAGAGGGTGACCATGACATGGAGCCATCCAGGACTTTCCCACCCAGCACACATCCCAATGGCACAAAAGACATGAGGTGCACATCTCACCCACTGTACATAATAGCCACCAGTATCTGTAAGCATTACAGTGTATGTGGTGCATTTCCCTGCTGTACAACATGACTGTACAATGAAGCACACATGTACTATCTGTAAACATGTACCTGTCACATAGGTTCATAGGTATGTAGTAGACTATCTTCACAAAGGCATATATTAGCCTAGGCAAGTTGTGCAGCTTTCGCCACCCCATTGGTTAGTCTCCTAAGCCCTAGTTCTAATAGTTAGTACCCTAAGCCCCTTTCTAGTGGGGCTGCTGATGTGATGCCTGGTGTGAGTTGTCTGTTTCCCATCCACTCATCAAGGTTCCTGTTGAAGAGTGTTAGCGAGGGGCTCTGAGTGATGTACATTGGGACTCTGTTCCACAGTAAGGCAAGTGTCTGGGATGGTACTCTATCCCCCCAGCATGTTGTATTCATTGTTGTGATGAGGTTCATATCTCTGGAGTGTGTAGTGTGACTCAATTTTGTTATCCTTAGATGGAGCATGTTCAACAGTTATGTGTTGGACATGGCTCTGTATGTTAGGCAGAGTGTGCCTCTGAGTAGGTAGTATGCAACGGAGGACAGATTTAGTTTTTACCAGTTGTATTGCATAACACAACTGTTTGAAGCCAGTAATCCTCTTGGTGAGGTACTTATGTGGTCTCTTCAGCTGCTGGATATGCTTAGTCGAGTACATCCAAAATGGTGCATTGTACTCAATGATGGGTCTGATGACTTAAGAGTAGAGGGCCACCACTGCCTCTTTTGATCCTGATGCAAACCCTTTGTTGATTAGGTGGGCCACATAGGATTTCCTAATCACTTTGGCAACATGGTTGTCAAAGGGAAGATGACTATCTACTTGTGTCCCCAGATCTCTTATTACCTTGTCAGTTTTTAGGGGGTAACACCTATGTAGTAGTTTGTGGGTACTTTATTTTCCCCAAAGGGGATTACTATGCATTCTTTCACATTGAGCTTGAGGCCATGATTCTGACACCACACATCTGTCTCATAGAGTCCCCTCTGGAGAATATTTGTGTCATCCGGGGAATCTATTATGGCAAACACTTTACAGTTCCCAGCAAACTTAGTCAACCACAACCCTCCTGTGTTGGCATATACTTCTGAGAATTCTATACCAAACAGGAGGGGGTCCCAGGACTGAACCCTGGGGGGCATCAGTTGTTACCGGTTTACAGTCTGACATGTAGCCAGCAACTCTTAATTTGTGGGATCTATCTATGAGCCAGTTTGCAATCCATCTTGTGATGTATGGATTTATGCCCAGGTTGGTGAGTTCATCTATGATACCTGGCTGGGGAATGGTGTCAAAGGCCATAGCGAGGTATAGGTAGGCTGTGTGGAGCTCCTTTCAATCATCTGTAGCCTGGGTAACTGTCTCAAAGAAATCCACCCAGTTCAGGAGGCATGATCTGCATTTGACGAAGCCAAACTGGGTGTGCTCAACTGTGTGAAGGTTCCTAATGTCTTTATTGTTGACTTCCATTATGATTGGCTCCATTGCCTTGCAGATCAGTCTTGTCAGGCTCATAGAGCAGGAATGCGAAGGGTTTTTTGTGGCCCCACCCCTGTGAAGTGGGAAGAACATTGCTGTGCAACATTCTATGGGTACATATCCTGTAGAGAGGATGTAGTGAGAGGTGTAGGTATCCTTGATGAATATGGATACATCCCCACCCTATGTGCTATGATCCAGGTTCTGATGCTGGAAGGTATGGAATGAGTAGTATCCTGGTAGTGCTAGTGTGCTCTCTGGAGCCTTGAACTAGGTTTCTGTTACTGCACAGATATCAATAGTCTCCATACTGAGAAGTGCCTCGAGTGTGTGTATTCGGAGACTGAGTCTTCTGGCAATGAGTAGCATTTAGCTCACTTTGTGGTTATTTGTGTTGGTTATGGGGTTTGGTCTGTCCTGAGTGACCGGTGTTCCACACCTGAAGTCAACGCCTCATTGGTCTGATATGACCATAAGCTAATTACCCTACATATCCACATTCTGCCCTCACCCCCCATTAAGGAAACCATGTTAAATAATTTCTCCAAAGCCAACTTCATGCTTCTTAAGATAGAAGTGGTGAACTTCATGACACCCATGCAGATGGACAATACAGTTACGACTACTGAATCCTACACAATTGCACTTTATAAGCACTTACATGAGTGCATGTATTGTGCTATCCCAAGCAGAACCAAGATGCTATCCTCCAAAAAAAGGAAACCAATCCGGTGGTCCCCTGCCATAAACAAACTGTACAACAGAAGGAAGAACCTGCTGCAAAAGAGAGTAAAATCCCATGAGTGGAGGAGCTCCCTGGTCAGCCTCAGTAAGAAGCTGTGATCCCTGATTAAATGCTCCAAAGCTAGTTATGATAACAAAATCACCACTGATTCTAAAGACAATCACAAAGCATTCTATAGCTATGTCAAGAATCTCAATGGCAACACTCAGATCTGCTCTGAGTTACAGCACAATGGCACTAAATATAATGACCCAACTGATATTGCCATCATCCTGGCAGATAGGTTCAGTGCTAACTTTACCCCCCTCTCACCAATTAAAGAGCCCATCTCTATACCGGAAGAATGCAAAGTTCCTGTAATCACGGCTGCACAGGTAAAAAACACACTCTCCAAAGCCAGGAACACAGCATCCATGGGACCAGACAACATCCCAGGCTCCGTTCTACACAAACTACAGAACGTACTGGCACCACACCTAAGTACCATGTTCAATCATAGCCTCACCTCAGGCTTTGTGCCTTCTGAATGGCACACAGTGACGGTTATCCCACTACACAAGGGGGGAGCCACCACAGACCCCGGGAACTAGCACCCCATTAGCCTGATATGCCTGGTCTGCAAGGCCATGGAACGTATCATCATGGAACTTATAAACAAAGACATTGGTAATCTCCAAACTCAGGACCCCAACCAGTTCGGGTTTGTAAAAGGCAGATCATGTCTCCTAAACCTGATAGACTTCTTTGAAACAGTCACCAAAGCCGTAGACAAGGGTAAGGTAGTTCACACCTCCTATCTAGATCTTGCCAAGGCTTTCAACACCACCCCCCACTCTGGAATTATAGATAAACTCACTAAATTAGTTATAAATCCCTATGTCACTGACAGAACCCACACTGTGAAATTAGCAGACTCCAAATCCGACTTCAGACCAGTGACAAGTGGAGTACCACAGGGTTCAGGCCTGGGTCCTGTCCTGTTTGGTATCTATTTCTGTGAAGTACAGGCTAACACAGAAGGTCTTTGGCTAATGGAGTTCACAGATGACTGCAAACTAGGAGCCATAATCAAAACTACTAACGATGTGGACATCCTACAAAAGGGCCTCACTGAGACAGATGCCTGGTGTCAAAGCCATGGCCTCAAGCTCAGTGCTAAAAAGTGCATTGTCATCCCCTTTGGTAAAAACTCTGTACCCATGAACTACAACATAGGCGGTAGTATACTTAACACCGAAAGTGTGATAAGATACCTTGGGACACAGGTGGACAGTAGTCTCTCCTTTGATAATCACATCGCCACAGTAGTTAGGAAATCCTTCTACGTGGCACACCTCATCACAAAAGGTTTCTCATGCAGAAAAAAAGAGGTCATTGTTCCCCTCTACTCATCACTCATTAGATCCATTATAGAGTACAACGCCCCTTTTGGTATGTACCTCACAAGACATCTACAACAACTGGAAAGGCCGCAGAAATACCTCACAAAAAGGATTACCGGCCTCAAACACATGACTTACACATACTGTCTCAAAAAACTCCAGCTTTACTCCATCACATATCGTCTACTCAGAGGTGATATCTGCCTAACATACAAAGCCATGTCAAACCCAGAGCTGTTGGACATGCTCCACTTAAAGAAATCCCAATCCCTCCAAGCTATACGCTCTAGGGACCTAAACCTTGTCACCACAATAAACAGAACATGCTGGAGGGATAGATTCCTGTCCCAGAGACTACCCATACTCTAGAATAAACTACCTATCTATATCAAACAAAGCTCCTCATTAGCACTCTTCAAGAAAAATCTTGATGATTGGATGGGGAATAGGAAATTCACCCTGGAGATCACTTCTGTGTCTCTGCTCGACAGTGGCACAGGAAAATAAATTTCTTGGGTGGCAAAAGCCAGGGTACCTTTTTGGCTGGGCTTTTATAGGCCCCAGGGCCAATAGCCTAGTACCTACCTATGAATCTATGAACCTTTGAGCCTTGCCTAAAAAAGGTAATATGGGGACAGCAAGAACCTTGGCCGGTATTCAGAAGCATAGGGGCGACAGGTGCAAACCATCTCTAGCGAAGCAATGAGGCTTGTCTATCATGTCATCACAGGCAGACAGAGACTGGATCCCCTTTGAATGACACCAGAAGCTCAGCCAATTGTTGAAGTTTATTATCTTTCTGTTATATTGCAGTATCATGTAGGTGAAGGTAAGATGCTACTCAAGGTCAGGGTCATACCAGCCTGGGCTACATGATCATACAGCTACTATACATCTCTTGTCATGTTGTCCTGGGAGGTATGTCTCAGATCATGCACACTGATATGTACAAAGAACACATCATATATGTACCTGTTCTGGAGTGATGTAAGTGCTTGTGTTATGTGGAGGATCATAGCACCTGACAGACAACTGACAGTAACCTTCCCCTTGTCCAGCCGAGTGAGTGGAACATCTGTGTACCTGACTATGGAGTCACCTATTACTAGTGTGTTGGGTATGTTGTTTTGCCTTAGAGCCTGTTGTGAGGTAGACTGCTTTGGTGTGTTATGTGTTTTCTGGCCTGTGCTTGGAGGTGCATGTTGATTGCTTGTCTGTTTAGGAGGACACTCTCTCTTTTTCAGATTAATATTTGTATTCTCCGAGTATGGTAATGTGTATTTATGTGTGTGTTTTGCTGGTGCTTATATTGTAGGTCTATGTGAGACTTTTGGTGTTGTGGTTGTATGACCCTACTCCTCTTGACTGTATTGTCCAGTATTGGGTTGACAGAGCTTAGCCACCAGTTTGACCCTGTGTGTGCCAGCATGTGGTGCATCAACCCATATATGATATGGTCATGGCCTATGCATACAATACACTCACAATACATCTAGTATGATAAGCCTGCTGAGGTTAGCAAATGTGAAAAAAAAACTTTGGGCAAACTATCAGCAAGTAATGTTTGTATTGCACCCTGCAACTCCATATTGTTTGCTGAAGTGTAAAGACATACTTAGTTTGGATTAAGAACCCTGCACTTGCCAACTGTGTGTGTGTGCCTGTCTCTCCCTGGGGAGAGAGCAACCTTTTTGGAGACTACTTACACCCCTTAAAAGTGGTATACTCATCTTTGTCAAGTCTGATGATGTCACCATCCTACAAATATACCTGTGGAAAGGTGAAATCCCAGTAATGTGTATAGCGTGTCGTGTAAATGTGTACTGCTGTAATATCATAATGTAGTTAGGTAGGGGTTTGATTTCTGCACCTGCCAACTGTGAGTGTGTGTGTCTCCCTGGGGATGAGCAACCTTTCTGAAGACTACTCACACTCCTTAAAAGTGGCATACTCATCTTAGTCAAGTCTGATGATGTCACCACCTTACAAATATACCTGTGGAAAGGTAAAATCCCATTAATGTGTATAGCGCATCGTGTAAATATGTACTGCTGTAGTATCATAATGTAGTTAAGTAGGGGTTTGATTCCTGCATTTGCCAACTGTGAGTGTGTGTGTTTTCCTGGGGAGGAGCAACCTTTTTGGAGACTACTCACACCCCTTAAAAGTGGTTTATTCATCTTTGTCAAGTCTGATGATGTCACCATCCTACAAATATACCTGTGGAAAGGTGAAATCCCAGTAATGTGTATCATGTGTCATGTAAATGCGTACTGCTGTAATATCATAATGTAGTTAGGTAGGGGTTTGATTCCTGCTCTGTGGAGGAGCAACCTTTTTGGAGACTACTCACACCCCATAAAGGTGGTATACTCATCTTTGTCAAGTCTAATGATGTCACCATCCTACAAATATACCTGTGGAAAGATGAAATCCCAGTAATGGGTATCATGCGTTATGTAAATGCGTACTGCTGTAATATCATAATGTAGCTAAGTAGGGGTTTGATTCCTGCTCTGTGGAGGAGCAACCTTTTTGGAGACTGCTCACACCCCGCAAAAGTGGTATACTCATCTTTGTCAAGTCTGATGATGTCACCATCCTACAAATATACCTGTAGAAAGGTGAAATCCCAGTAATGTGTATCATGCGTCATGTAAATGCATACTGCTGTAATATCATAATGTAGTTAGGTAGGGGTTTGATTCCTGCTCTGTGGAGGAGCAACCTTTTTGGAGACTACTCACACCCCGCAAAAGTGGTATACTCATCTTTGTCAAGTCTGATGATGTCACCATCCTACAAATATACCCGTGGAAAGGTGAAATCCCAGTAATGTGTATCATGTGTCATGTAAATGTGTGCTGCTGTAATATCATAATGTAGTTAGTTAGGGGTTTGATTCCTGCTCTGTGGAGGAGCAACCTTTATGGAGACTACTCACACCCCGTAAAAGTGGTATACTCATCTTTGTCAAGTCTGATGATGTCACCATCCTACAAATATACCTGTGGAATGATGCAATCCCAGTAATGTGTATAGCGCGTTGTATAAATGCATACTGCTGTAGCATCATAATGTAGTTAAATTGGGGTTTGATTCCTGCACTTGCCAACTGTGTGAGTGTGTGTCTCCCTAGGGAAGAGCAACATTTCTGGAGACTACTCACACCCCTTAAAAGTGGGTATACTCATCTTTGTCAAGTCTGATGATGTCACCATCCCACAAATATACCTGTGACAAAGTGAAATCCCAGTAATGTATATAGCGCATCATGTAAATGCATACTGCTGTAATATCATAATGAAATTAGGAAGAAGTTTGAATCTCGCACTTGCTGACTTTGTGTGTGTGAGAGTGTGTGACACAGTCGGTCAATGGGGAGTGGGTTTTGATTTTTCTAGTGTATGACATATCACAATGGCAACTGTATGTGCATTACACATGTAAGGTAGCTGTTGGTCAAAGCCATATACATACATGTGACCTCAATTATTTCATAGGTGGGTACTCTGTTTTCTCCATGAAAGCATCTGTTATCTTTGCCAGAGCGTGCTGGCGCTTACCAGACCTTAGGTCACTTCTGTATGCTTGTGACAAGCTTAGCCACTGCAGTGATCCCTGGGCTACGTCTTCTGTATCACATCCACTCATCACAGTTTCTATTGAAGAGTGTGAGTGAGGGTTTATGCTTGAGGTATATTTGAATCCTGTTCCAAAGCAAGCAAAGTCTGGCAAAGATGACTAATATTTATAGGTGTGCAACAACATCTGTGGATCTGCATGCAAACCCTTTATTGCTTATGTGTTCCACAGAGGGATTTCTAAAACCCTTTGGTAATGTGATTATCAAAGGAGAGATGACTAAACACATGGCTCTATGTATACATTAGTACCTGTTCCACATTTTGGGGCTACTACCTATACTCTGGGGATACTTTGTTTTCTAAAAGTGGATAACTCTGCTTTTTTTGGCTTATAGCTTTACAGCATGAGTTTGACACCAGGTATTTGTCTCTATGACACTCTTTTGGAGGATGTGTGTCATCTGAAGAATAACATATAGCCCACAGTATGCACTTTCATCAAACATGGGCAGACATATCCCTACTGTGTTTGCTTGTACCTAAGAAAGCTATATGCCAAACAGGAGTGGTCCCAGGACTGAGTGCAGGTGAATACCACTTGTTACTGGCATAGAATTGTACATGGAGGCTGCAAATGTTACCGTGTGTCCTGCATCTGTGCGTCAGTTGTCAATCCATCATCTAGCAATTGTTTATGGTCAGTCTGTTGAGGTTATGTATAATACCAGAATGTGGGATGGGTATGAAATGCTGGTGAGCTATAGCTTGGCTGTGTGGACCTCCCCTCCCTCATCTATAGCCTTGTTAACTGGCTTGATGTCTACTAGGTGTAGGAGCCATGATCTGGCCTTTAGAGAACCTAAGTGGGTATGATGCAGTGTTTTCAAGTTCATAATGTCTCTGTTAATGAGTTCCATAATGCTGTGCTCCATAGCCTTCCAGATAACATTTGTCTGGCTTATAGGGTGAGAGTTTCCAGGATCTGTTGTAGTTCTACCCTTAATCAATTTATGTTAACATTTGCATTGAGTGTGACGAGGGTGGACAGGATTAGGAATAAGTATATTAGAGGGTCATCCCAGGTTTGAAGGTTAGTAGACCAAGCCAGATAGGCAGGATTAAGTTGGTTTGTACATGTGTTGAGGAGGGATGCAGAGTATATTGTGAAATAGATGCTAAGGATGAAGCCGCCAGATAACAGGAAAAGAGGAATGCCTAAGATGAGGTTTATGGCTGTGGTGGGAGAGGATATGCAGATGGATGGTGTGACAGCGCAAGATGCAGAGGGCAGGAAAAAATGGAAACAGATGAGCTACTGTGATGACCCCTAATGGGAGCATCCAAAAGGAGAAGAAGAAGACGTTGTAGCTCAACCCTTGTGGACTGTGAACACCATTACCATGCATCATTCCACAAGTATGTAACCTGTATAGAGGCTGCATCTGGACAGAGTGGTTGGATGAGTGGTGACTTCATATGTCAGCTTGTGTATGACACAGCCAGGGACACTGTCCAGTACCATTGCCACTGTGGTTTGGACTGTGATAAAGAGATGTTTTAACTAGAGTGTCTCTGAATCATCAGGTTTTGCATTCTTCAGGTCTGGAAATGTGGCCTTTGTGTAACGACAGGGTGGTGAAATCCACATTCAAACTGTCTGACAAGAAATTGGTAATGTGAGTCAGATAAGTGTACTTTGTGACCATTTACATTAACTGTGACCCGATCTGAGATTTCACCTGTAGATTATAAACAACACTAAAGAAAGCTTTAGTGTTGTCTTTGGAATCCTTGCCATTTTGTATTTTGAAGCTTGCCTTGTATGTTTAATGAGGGCTTGTGTTTTCCCAATGATACTGACCAGAGAGGTTATCCCTTCTTGGAATGTAACTCTTTTTTGGTACAATGTCACACCTTCTATTATATATTTAGTTTATCGCAGGGGTCCATGAGACTAATGCACTTTTACTGTATAAGTGAGAATTTCTTGTGTTTGTGATAGCACGGTCCATGCAACCCTTTAGGTGAACAGTGTGCATTACTAAAGGATTCTGCAGCTGGGACAGTGTTAACCTTAGCAATGCAAACCAATGACAGATAGCAACAACAGCATCACCCACAGCACAGTCTCAACCAGTGTCATACACACACATGCATACTCAAGTTCCAAAATGTGTGTTGTACAATGCATACTGGCCACCAATAGAAACTATGGAGTGTTAACACTGGCCAATACAGGGCATGTCACCCTGCCCATGTGTCTAATATGCATATACATGCAGACAGTGCACCTCCACCATGATCACAAATGGACACCTGCAAACGTGTGTTGCACACACCCCACACTTACTGTCCACTGTATAATGCATGCTGACACAACTACACACATCAGCCAAGTGCCACATGGGCAAACAAAACACAATTGGAATAAACACTGGTGAAAACAATACAACATTGCTAATTACAGCTTTAATGCATCATGCCTGCTCAGCTACACCTTCAAGGATTTCATTACACTTTACTGCTGGCAACATGCTACACATCCAACCATTGCTATACTTTATTAAAGTCACCCTGTGCATCAGCACTATGTTAGCCTGTTCCTGCATCAATGTTACAGATGACAGGAGGTAGCACAGGTTTCATCATATGCACAGAGTGTGTTGTTGGTTTGCCAGAGGCCTACACTGAGCCATACAATTAACATGTGTGTGTGAGTGCCATGAGTACTGTTATGGGCCAATGTTGATGTCATGTGTGCAGGTATGTGTTTGCCCTAGGTTTCTGGTTTATGTGTGTGTGTCTGCATGCACACAGTTCCACCATGTGGCTGCCATATATGGGGATTTGTGAGACAGCTACAGACTGTACCTGGCAGGCTTTACAGATCACCATCTCTGGCCATGGATATGGAAACTGTGCCTGGCAGGGGTGCTACAGACAGTATCAGGTACTAATCCAGATTGGGTACTATCCAAAGAGGTTGACATATGTCCACTGGATCCAGGTCCCTGCTGGGACTGGCCAGAGCCACGTGTACGTGGTCTGCTAGGACGGTCTATGGACAGCCCCCCCAACATTGCTGGGGCTGGTACTGGCACTACAGGAGCTGCTGTGACTTGCTGGACATCCACGGTGACCTCCAGCTGGTGATGTTGCTGGCATACATCCATGTCAATGTCTCAACAATCTCGCACTGTCCTGACACATGGACATGACATTGTGAGGGACATCCATTGTCTCACCCCAACGTCTATCAATGACCTCAGTGTAGTTACGTATGGCACCTGCTAGGTCACGGATACTGTCATTACAGAGGTGTAATGAGCCCTCTGTGCCCTTAGCCCCTGTCTGGAGTACCGCTCCATTCGTGTCTGTGCCTCCATGACAGCCTGGAACATGCATGTGGTAGAAAGAGGTGTGGCACGTCTGCCAGGGGCATGATGACCAGCAGTGCTCTGACGAGAACCCCTGTCCATCTGCCTATGTGGTACCGTTCCAGACATCTGGTTATGGCTGCTGTGTCCTGATACATGTGCCATACATACCACACTGTCCTGGCCAGTGCCAACCGTACACTGTCCCTCAGCTAAGGGCAATGGTGATGATGGATGTACAGGCAGTATGACTGTGTGCCTGGATGGGCTGGAGACTTGTGTACTGTTAATTGGTGGCCCAACAACAGACCCTGACAAACCTGCCTGTGCCTCAACACACACCTATCCTCATCATCACCACTGTCTGTCTCAGTGGCATCAGGTTCCCTGCTGTACTGAACCAGCCCCACCAAGCCACCTGTGAGAGGAAAACAGGAAACACACTTTAAGACCTGAACATGACTTCAGACCACATGCACACATACACACGTGCACATGTGCACATACATACATGTCATATGACCTAGCCACTCAATAGCATCACAAGACATATATGTGTCAGTTGTGCAAATGGTGATTGGTATGCATACTGTTTAGAGGTGCATATGTGTGCACACACACATCATTATGGTGTGTAGCAATGACAGCTATGTGCAGTACTGTGGTTACAATAACCGGATGGGGTATAGTACCATAGGCCATCATCATGAATCATCAGGTGGTCACTCAAGGCTACAAATATTTCACAAACCAGCACTAATCATGCTGTGCCGGAACTGTACTACCTTGGCTAAATTCACCATTTCACAACCAGTTGTTATGTGAGTTTGTAAGGAAGCCAATAAGAAGCATTCCCTGACATGAATGTGTAGTGTGTTGCAGAGTGTTTAAATGCCCCAGGATAGGCCTCTACCCCTCAGGTATATTATGTGTAATGTGTGGATGAGATTTTGGATACTGGAGTGTGTCTTTACAGAGGGTTTGGGAATCCTTTATGTGTAACATGTTAAAATGCTTTGTGTATGACATAGATGTGTATGTTATGTGCATGTTGAGTATCAACTGTGCCTATCCAATGGTCACTACAGTCTAGCCACATTTGTTTGAGATGGTCTGGGTATTGTATGTGTTTGAGGCAGCTAATCACATTAGTGAGATATGTGTGCTCTTACACCAAACATGCACAGCATGCATTATGGGTAGGTGTGTTACATGTGTACATGGCTTACACCTTAACTATGACATGCACTTTTTACTTACAATAATAAATGTAGAACACACTCACCAGCATCTGTCCACTTTCTTGATGTCACCCCAGAGGTACCTACATAGAGATGAGACAGTTTGTCAGTGGCCACAACTGTGTGTTTGCAATCTTACAGTACAAGAACAGTTTACATTTACAGGGCTACAGATTATGTTCCAAATGATCAGTATTGCACAACAACAGGCTCCACATCTTTGAACGACACACTTCACATCTCACATATGCATGATATACCAATATAGATAACAGTAGTCTACAGATATGCCATGTTACCTACATGCTCCATGTGTGTTTGCTGGGTGGCTCCAACCTCCATCATGGTGTATATCTGCTGATGTTGTTGTTGGGCAGGTGCCACCTGGCTCACGAGCAGCTCCTTCACTCTGGTGAGGGCGGGATGGATATTAACACCACCCTGTGTTGCAAGCTGCTGTATACGCACATCAGCGGCACGCTGACGGACACGTCTGAGAAGATCACTGCAGTGGTGGTGTACCTGCTCATATGTCTGGTTACGCAGGCCTACCTCATTGACCCTGTGGACAACATCTTGCCAAATTGCAGTACGCTCCTGCTGGTCCTGGCTGGTTCATGAGAACATGAGACAGTAGTGCTGAATCATACTGCTAGTAATGATATCGTCTTCAGCACTACTGTAACTCGAGTTCCTGTGGTGGGCCATGATCCCTGGAAAACTAAATACAAAAATATGTCTGAGCAAGTCATATGGCACATTTAATATTATACAGTACAGATATCACTGAACTGCCATATATAGCAACCTATAAGCTAACCGAGAGTGAATCACTGTAACTGCCACTTATCATTGCTTACCCCACAACTGCTTGAAAGTGCCATGCTCACTCTTTATCTAATGAACCATGTTCTGCATAGCAACAAAATAAAATCACTATATAAGACTATACAAGAGTACCTGGCACACTGTATGCAACACGATGCACCACCTAGCCACAGCAGATATACATCAAGCTGATATATGAAGAAATATATCATCCATCACAATCAGTGTAAGGTCCAGTAAATGTATTACTATTATACCACACAACTTGGTAATGCCAAACCCGTGGCCAAAATATGTGCACAATTGGGAATATAAGTCACATACTGCTGTAGTACACTATGAATGTTGCTAGATACAGTTATATGTATTACCACACATATGTCAAAGGACATGTTACAGACATACCCACACACACATCAGACATAATTACAGGACACAAAGGTATGATAACCCAGATAAGCTTTCAGTGTGTACTATACAGTACTGTGTGTCAGTACTTACACAACCTTAATCTTGAGAAATGTAATCTGTGATGAATACAGGGACCACACAAAACAGTGGATGCAAGCAATGTGGACATACACCATACTTTGCTGTACAGGCCCAGAGCTTCAGTTAGTACTACAGTACACACAGGATTTGCATTCAACATCGGTACCAATCAATAATCATAGATGTAGTGCTTTAGCCTCCAATGACACACCCTAGTTAAAACCAAGGAACTTAATCACACTGTATGCAATAGCACTTGTTCTGCCTAGCAACAGAATGCACAGCTTTTGCTAGGATCAAAGCAAGGACCCATAATACCATAACATAAACAGTTTCCCACTAAGCTATCCCACAGATACATATCTTTGATGTATTCACAAACATATTGACCATCACAGTCAGTCAACAGTACAGAGAATCTATTGCAACAAGTAGATGTAGGTGTGTATGAGTATATATATATATATATATATATATATATATATATATATATATATATATATATATATATATATAAACATATATATGTATATATACATATACACAACCATTTGTCTACATATACATATATATGTAGGCACATATACATTTCATCTTTCATAGTGAGAATATCAATTATACAAAGGATGTAAGGTGTACAGTAATGTAATAAAATCGCACAGTCTTGGGATAAATGCATTGAAAGTGTTCACAGGCCAGGTAGCTTTAGCAGGCCTTACTAGCTTCAACATTGCAAACTGAACAAACCACCCACAGTGTTTAATCACCACATGTCATATACCAGCACTGTATGCTGTCTTGTTTGTCACGCACTAAAACCTACATACAAATATGCGCATACTAACCTTCACCAACATATATATATATATATATATATATATATATATATATATATCCCCTTCGCAAACAGTTGCAATATGTCCCTTGCTCTATGCACATATACAGATGTGAATATATATGACACATATATATTTCTCTGTATGTGTGTGGCATACACACACATTGTCCACACTGCTGTAAGTCCCTGGATCTCACAGCTGAACTGTTGGGCTTTGCTGCAACACAAACAGGTGTCACATATGAACACAGACTAACATTGGGGGGTATATATGGCAACAGATGCTAGATAAGCATACTAGACTGCTACAGCAGTTGCCAATGCTAAGCTACACTTTAATATGACTATCATGCATGTGTTGTTCTATCACACCCATGTTTATATAATGTCAGCGCTAATCCCCCCAACAGCCATTGGCCACACTACTGTACAGAACACAGATAACATGGATCAGATCTTTGACATTTAATGCTGAGCTACACTTTTCACAGGTATGTCCCACTGCCCACAGGTACACACAGTATTGTCCATAGCAGTAGTTAAGCAGAACATCTGTGCATAAAGAAGTACTGCTGCCACATATGAATGTTTCACATTATGTAGACTATTCTTCAATAACATCTATTACATGCCAGTAAATACATATGCGTCACATACCTTTCCTTTGTATAATTTGGTAATATTTCTTTTTCCTTTTCTCTGTCTCTCTCTCTGTCTCTCTCTCTCTCTGTCAGTCTCTGCAATAGAGTGATTAAGTTTGTTGGCAGAGATTGCAGCCTGCTTTTGTAGGAATTTGCACATGAGCATGTGATGACCTCTGCACCAATTAGTGGCCACCATTTGCTAATTGCATGCAGCCTGCTGTGTAGTAAATGCAGTAATCACTGTCATAACAACCCAGTACTATAAATTGCTGACTCATGTAGGCATGGCCCTTTCAGCTTTCCAAGATGGAGATCATCCTTGTTTGGTGTGGACATCCTTGTTTAAGACAGAAGGTTGGTATAGTTCTTATATCAGAAGCCAGGGGTGTAGCCAGAGATTTACATTGTGTACTCAGACCTAATGTTGCTGCTTCCAGTACCCACTTGTCAGTGTAGAAATGTACTCTCCCCTCAAAATGCTACCCCAAGATACATGGAGAGATGTACTTTCTTTTCAACTGTTACAATTAACTGCCATACAAAGCTAGTTATAGAGATGTATTCCTCTGGCACAAGAATTGTTTGTGAAGTGCTATACTGTGAATATTCATTTACTCAGTTCTAAACAGTTTGTGCTTTTTTAGTGTTGACATTAGCACAAGCTGCTCAGAAAAACTGGACACATTTCAGTACTGTGAGTATGCTTACCTACATCCTTAGTAGACCCTGCACACACAGGTATATTCTACATTTGGGTAGGGTTGCAGAAGTACAGAGAGCGTAAGTAGAATTGTGTGGATTTTATCTTGCTGGACTTACAGGGTTGCTGTGTACATGTTAGTTTATCAAGGCAAGTAGTCTGTCTGCGTAACTCCCAACTGTGGACCTATTCACATGATAGCCAGAGAATAGCCTGTTATTTTTTGTCTGTGCACCACACAGGTCTTTTTAGCAATAGAACAATGGCATTCTTACAGTTAGTTGCTACCAGTACATGGCTTCATCCATTTGTATTTCAGTGTTGTATTCCTACATAAGGGTATGCTTCCGAAACACCTTCCGAAGATATTTGCACAGTGTGTAACAGCAGAAAGGCTAATATGCCTCTGTGTTTCTGCCGCTGCCAGACCTCTCAACCAATCAGATACATATTTGAACAGACTCAGGGAAAAGTCAAGAAAATGTCAGGGACAATCAGGGACACCTTTAAAATATTAGTGCCATTAAGTTGAGACATTGAGAGAATCAGAGCATATGGATTAATACACCTTTTCTGAAGTAAAAGAAGTGTCTAACTCTTAATTATTGCCATTATTCATTAAGTGTAATTCACCACCTTTCTGGCCAAAGTCAGTAGTTTTAGGAGGGAATCAGAGGGACAGAGCTAAAATTTGTGTCAAAATCAGGGACATCCCTGAAAACTAGGGACAGTTGGGAGGTATGGCCTCTGCCCTAAACAGATATGCCAGTGTTTGTCCTGCTGTGATACGGTGTGGGGTTGTAAAGTGATGGTGTAACATTATTTCCTGTTAGAGTGGCTACTTCTCTTATCACAGTCATGTAATGTAATCCCACAACAACTGTTGGTCAACATCCACAGAACAAGTTGTGTGGTATGGTATTCCTAATTTTCCTTTACATTCACTCATTCTGATGCATGATATAATTATTTAAGCACCAACTTAATGTATATCTAGTGTGGCTTAGTGGTACTTCATGTTGTGTAGTGTGTGCAAGGTCCGGGGTTCTAGACTTACAGAGGTGTTTTATTTTGTTCCTGAGCAGAACAAAGGCCCTCACATACAGCATGACTAAGGCACTTTTAAGCAGTTGTAAGTGGGTTTGCGCATTGCTGCACATTGCTTAGGCAAGCACAAACCCACGCAAACCCGCTCACTACTGCTTAATAGTGCTTACTCCCGCTCACCCCCCACACTAATTTCTTTGAATGAAAAGAACAATGGGGAGATAGGAAAGTGGTGAAAAAGGGGCACAAAGAGGGAAAGACAGTATGGAAAATAGATCGGGATGTGCAGGACGGGTGTAGGGAAGTTCCATAGTTGCCCATTTCTGCGACAGCTGTGCATATGCAATACATTTGGAGGTAGATATGAACCCTTCAACCCCTGAGAGAGGGGTGAGGACAACAAAGTATGTTGTAATGCCAGTTAAATAACATTTCATGTCCAGTGGACAAGTGTGCAAAATGGGCAGCTATGTATAGGGTGTAATTTTTTTTTTGGGAGCAGATTGCCCTTTTTTTTCAGGTGAGAGTGGAATGTGGGGTAGGGGAAGTAGGTATATTTGGGGAGGTAGGCTGGGGAGGTAAACAGACAAGACAAACAAGACGCATACAGGGGCAGTATATGACACATGTGGTGGGTGAACACCTTTGACGGGGAGGGATGTTTGGTAATTGCAAGCCCATGAGCCCCCAGATGGAAACAGTGGAACTGAGGTCCCCACCCATGGGCAGTCACCACTGCACCTTCACGGCCCAGAGGGTGGTTGTGCTGGGGGCTGTGTAGGAGGGGCAGGCTGACCCGGGAGTTGCGCCACTTGGGTCTCAAGCTAGCATAGAGGTTCTGCAACAGAGTGTTCAATCTCTCTATGCACCACAGCCTGGACCGTTTGAAGGGTGATAGGTGCCCCTCTGTCCACGCTTGCATGGGGAGGCTGAGCCCCATCCCCTGCAGCGCTTCCACCCAAAGGTGGCACATTGCCAGTGGAGGAGGAGGAGGTCCCAGGCTGGGCACCAGATCTGCTGGTGCCAGGTGCCATGGCCAGCTGAGTTGGGACAGGTGGGTCCACTGGGACTGGCCTTCCCATACGAACTATGTTTTGGAGAGTTTAATAAAGATATGGGTTAGTAACAGTCAACAGCATTCCCAATTAGTTATAACAGCATGCAGAAGTATTCCCTTTAAACCAACACACCAGATTTTCAACAGTTGAAAAGCAAGCATAACACATGCATATATAGAACAATATTGGACATTACAACAGCATGCAGGTTGAATTGATGGCAACAGGCCACCAATATTGTGGTATTTTAACAGGGCACATGCATAGAAATAAATGCAAATATTTATAAACCAATAGGACATATGTCCCAACAAATGTTTTGAGATTAGGCATACCAACTGAGGTGTGGAATTGCATTTTTTATGCACATGCAGTAGGGTGGGAAAAGATAGCTCAATTAACAACTTATATATCCTTCTAGTTTTCACTACATTCTTATTAACTGCAGTTATATGTCCCTTACATGTATTATTACTCTACCCAATGTCCTTATATTGTGCAATTGGATTTTGCTAGATCATTATATACATGAGCTGTATCTTACATACAAACTGTCCAAGATGCAGATGTTACTGCAACATATTTTGAGAGTTGCTCACACACACTACTGCTAAGATGGTACACTGACAGATCTACTTTCATATAATTATCTAGATATGTTCAGGTGAAAGTATCATTTATATGTTAACAGCTCCCTACATTTCTGGCAGCACACTGACATTTCTGAATCATACATTTATTAAAGGATTATCACACATTTATTTATTGGGTTAAAAGACTTTTTGAAGGCTCTCTCATTTATTTTATGTAACAGTACATGCAGAATAATTACTAACCTGCCTCATGACACAGCCTTTGCAGCCTATCTTCATTGGCTTGCTGGTTCATAGCCTGGACACCTGCAGCTGTGAAGTAAATGCAGTAATATTGAGACATACCTATCCATAGTATAGACAAGCATAGCAATTCTTAACTACTTAATACAATGGCTACTTTCTCAGTACTGGGGTACTAGGCATCATATGGGATTCCTGGATCCACTGGTCCAGTTGATCCTCCCTACGTCACTTCAGGTCAGAATAATGGTGCCTGACCTGCTCACCAGTCCAAGGAACACTAGTGGCACTGGTAAGATCACGGGCAAGACTGTTCCAGGCCTCCGTTTTATATTGGGTACCCTGGTACTGGCCCCACAGGAGTCTTTCCTCATGATTGTGGACAAGAAGCCAAACCATTACTTTGGACTCCTGGATGCCCCAGTGTTGAGCTCCAAATCGAGTGCCTTCACTAACACCAGCCATGCTGACTGCAGAAGGAAGTTACAACCAGTTATAGCAAGTATTCCCACCTGTGGAGCTTAAATATGCACTTATTTGTGATTGGCCAGTTTTGGAAAAACTCAGCTGTAGGCACGCCTGCTTAGCTGATGTTGGCAATATTTAAAATTCCTTTGATAGGTATGTGTCTGTTGAAAGTGCATGTTTGTGAAATGCTGTCATGGCTTATTGGTTAAATACTATGACTATAGTGCACAGTATCCAGAGTTCAAGCCCTGTCACTGCTTTTTATTTTCCTGCTGGGCAGACCTGACTGGTTAAGGTACAGTAATGCAGGTGTGAGTGTGTTTAACTGACTTTGCTCAACTTTGCCCGACTTTGCCCAACGTTGCTCAACGTTGCTTGATGTTGCTCGACGTTGCTCGATGTTGCCCGATGTTGCGCTGGTTAGCGCAGTGCGCAGCTATGCACAAATACGTTGCGGTTGCGCTAGTTAGCGCGGTGCACCGCTACATGCAATTGTATTTAAATATGCTCAACAATGGTAAAATGTGCTTAGCAGTGCTTTATATTGCTTAAAATAGGGCACTCCTGCCTCAAAATGCATAACCATTTCACATTCATATATATATATATATATATATATATATATATATATATATATATATATATATATATATATATATATATATATATATATATATATATATATATATATATATATATATATATATATATATATATATATATATATATATATATATATATATATATATATATATACATATATATAAAATTCGTTCACTACTACATTTAACATTTCAATGCTTTTTATAAAACTTATACATAAAAAATGTCAGGAAATATTTTTGTATACAGATTTCCCACAGAAAATGGAACGTGCCGTAGTGGAACTCGAACCGGGAATGCTTCCTCTTTGTGCGAAGGCTCTAACCACTACGCTATCGCTATTTTGCTTAATTTGCATATATTTTTCTTATTATCCTCTTCTGGTGTCTAAGCTGCTAACTGTAGCTAAGCAATGGGCAAACCCGCACAAATACGGGCAGCTATATCGGAAGAAAAAAAAATCTTTTTATTTTTAATTTTGTAAGTTGTTTAACATATGGGGGAGTGTAGTGTTACATTGTACACATGTGAGCGGACTCGCTCATGTAACTTGAAATTGCTGCGTTTCTTCATTGCAGGGGCGTGGATTTTTGGACTGCTCGGCAGTCTGACATGCCCCCTACACTCGTCCACGCTCCATGTAAGCTTTAGAGTTGAGTCAGCGCGCCCTCATTAATATGCATGGCGCGCTGCCATCATACTCTTACACTGGCGCTTCCGTGTAAGACTAATCTAGTCTTACACGGAAGATTAGTAAATCCGTGGTAGAGTCTAAACCAATTGTACTAGAAGTAGTGAATATAGTAACAGCGATAAATGAACTGGAAGTGAGCACTTTTTGTAAAGGGTAGGAGCAAATAACAGAAAAAATGGGACTAGTGGGAATAATACATGCAGAATAATGTTTTGGATGAGGAATGAGGTTTAAGAGAAGGCAGGAACTAAATGAGCTATGTGATGTTTGACTGACAATGACTGTATAGATTATAAGTGATGTATAAAAATATGACAACATAATTCTTACCATTTATATAAATGTATGATTGCCTATGTCATAAGTGATAATTTAATAAAGATGTTTCTTGTTTAAAAAAGAGATGAATTGCTTGCTGGATGTGTTTGTATTGATACTTTTATACCTCAAGTAGACTCTAAATATTTTTTCTCAGGTAGATGGCAAATGTTGGAGATATAATGGATAAAAAAGGTACCCAGAGCATATGTCCTCTGAGTGTAATGAGTTGTCAGACTTTAAAGATTCCTTACAGAGTACTGTACCGGGAATACGAAGCAAGTAAATGAGTATAATTCTGGAAATGATTTATTTGAGCTGGGATACGGGATCTGAATTGCCTAAACATGTGGCCTTGTTAAGTTTAATTCTGCAGGCTGTCAAAAAAGCAATTACTAGAAACTGAAAATCAAAATCTAAACCAATTATATCTGAAGTACTGAATATTGCAACAGAAAAAAGAACAGGGTGTGGGATTTCTGGAAAAAAGTGAGAGTAAATGGAACAATGCATGCAGAAAAAAATGTTTTGGAAGAGGGAGGAGGTTTAAGAGAAGGTTGGAATTGAGCAAGTTTTGTAATATTGCTTTGATTATATGATTTATATTAATTTATGTGATGCATAACATTTGTACATGCAGACTCATTAATATGGTTTGATTACTTCTATATAAATGCAAGACTATGTATGTCACAAATGATAATTCAGTAAAGATGTTAAAAAAAGACATAGGTTGACATACAGAAGGAGTTCCATTTACAGATGCTCAATTTTTAATATGGGGTTACAGGAGAATTTGAGAGGAGAATATCAGAAGATGTAGTCTGCCTGGACTTCAGCAAGGCCTTTAATAATATCCTACAGAGGAAGCTGATAGGAAAACTGGTTGGATTGAGGTAGGACCAAGACTGAGGCACTGGATATCTGCATAGATGAATGATAGGACACATAGGGTTGTGGTAAGAGGGGTAATGGCATGGATTAAATAAATGATTGTAGGGTACCACAGGGGTCTGTGCTGTCTCCAGTACTTTTCAATTTCTTTGTCTTGGATATTTCTGAGGGAACAGAGTACACAATTACCCTCTTTGCTGATGACACAAAAATAAGAGCAGCAATGGAGGATGGAGGAAGAGTCTTGCAAAGGATTTGGGAAGGCTAACAGGTGGGCATAAAGGTGGCAGTGGAAGTTCAGTGCAAACAAATTCAAACTACTGCTTCTGGGCCACAACAATCCTGGAGTAAAATAGCAGCTTGGAGGACTGGAATGGATGGCAACAGATCAGGAAAAGAATATGGGGTGTTAATCACACCTGGACCAGACCAGAAGGAGCAGAGTGAGAGAGCAGTGGAAGCCGCAAATAGGATATTGGGGTGTATCCTCAAGGGTGATAGAGTTCAGATGGAAATAGGTAATACTTCCACTCTACAGGGCCTTGATCAGACCACATCTTGAGCACTGCAGGCCATATAGGTAAATGGGCATCATTGCTGCCAGAAGGAATTCATTGGAAGGGTACCAGGATGATCCATAGAAGGGAGGGGAAGGAATATAATCATAGGCTGGAGGAGCTAGAGCTCTTCTCACTTGAAACCAGAGGGGACTGGAGCTGCGTTGGTGTTCAAAATCATGTCAGAGAGATGGAAAGGGTTCATTCTGAACAGGAAGGACAGAGGCAGAAGGAGGAAGCCCCAGCTCTCCATATTTTTATTTATTTATTTCACATAGATAGTTGTAGACCCATGGAATCAAATACCAGAATGAGTGTTAGAGAGAGAATCTACAAAAGAATTCATGTGGGGATGGGGCAAATAGAATAGGGGTAAGTGGGAAACTTGGGATGGGGGATGTAGAATGTTAAATACTATTATGACCTATTGTTTTATATCATCAGACAGATGTAATATACTGTAATAAGGAAAGTTTATAGAAATTGTTGTGCCTCTGAGTGTCTGTCTTTCATAGGTTTATAGGTTCATAGGTAGGTACTAGGCTATCGGCCCAAGGGCCTACATAAGCCTAGCCAAAAGGGTTTCCTGGCTTACGCCACCCAAGAAAGTTATTTTCCTGTGCTACTGTCGAGCAGAGACACAGAAGTGATCCCTGGGATGTACTTCCTATTTCCCATCCACTCATCAAGATTTTTCTTGAAGAGTACTAATGAAGAACTTTGCTTGACATAGATGGGTAGCCTGTTCCAGAGTATGGGAAGTCTCTGGGACAGGAATCTATCCCTCCAGCATGTCCTGTTTATTGTGGTGACAAAGTTTAAGTCCCTAGAGTGTGTAGCTCAGAGGGATTGGGATTTCATTAGATGTAGCATGTCCAGCAGCTCTGGGTTTGATATAGCTTTATATGTTAGGCAGAGATCACCTTGGAGTAGGTGATATGCTATGGATTAAAGCTGGAGTTTTTTGAGATGGTCAGTGTAGGGCATTTGTTTGAGGCCAATATTCCTCTTTGTGAGGTACTTCTGTGGCCTTTCCAGCTGCTGCAGATGTCTTGTGAGGTGCATTCCAAAAGGGACATTATACTCTATAATGGGTCTAATGAGTGTGGAGTAGAGGGGAACAATGACCTCTTTTTTCCTGGATGAGAACCCTTTTATGATGAGGTGTGCCACATAGAAGGACTTCCTGACTACTGTGGCAATGTGACTATCAAAGGAGAGACTACTGTCCACCTGGGTCCCAAGGTTTCTTATCACACATTCGGTGTTAAGTAGATTGCTGCCTATGTGGTAGTTCATGGGCACAGAGTTTTTACCAAAGGGGATGACACTGCACTTTTTGGCATTGAGCTTAAGGCCATGACTCTGACACCAGGCATCTGTCTCAGCGAGGCCCTTCTGTAGGATGGGGGACTTGACTATGGCTTCTAGTTTGCAGTCATCTGCAAACTTCATTAGCCAGTGGCCTTCTGCGTTAGCCTGTACTTCAGAGAAGTAGATACCAAACAGGAGAGGTCCCAGGACTGAACCCTGTGGTACTCCACTTGTCACTGGTTTGAGGTCAGATTTGGAGTCTGCAACTTTTACAGTGTGGGTTCTGTCAGTGAGCCAGTTCGCAACCCGTCTTGTGACATAGGGATTTATACCTAGTTTAGTGAATTTAGATATAATTCCAGAATGGGGGATGGTGTCGAAATTCAGACAATGTGTCACTGTTATTTTAGTTTTGTACCAGACTTTCATTTGTCGCCTCACAGTTAGACGTTGCCCGTTCGATTCTCAGTTAAAGCGTCTACTGTGTGACGACATGCGTGAATGGGCGTTCCTTCGTTGAAGGTTGTGCGTTAGGCCCGGCAAGCCAGCATGTAAAACTCTACTGCCAATCATTAGCGGACCGGAGTTCCGCTGTGGCGACCCCTAACCGGGAAAAGCCGAAAGACACACACACACACACACCAGACTTTCATTTCAGATAATCTTAACTGAACTGATTAAATAAACTACAGAGTTGCTAATTCGTTAACCTCAAGGAGGTATACTCAGTTTTGTTTTACTAGTTCCAGTTTCAACTAGCCAGCATTCTAGAGCATGACTTTCAGAGTAATATGCATGCTTCATTCATTATCTCTGGATTGTCACCTGTGCTTATCTTTGCATGTGTCATTCAATAGCAGAAATCTGTGAATAAAACGCTATTACATAACAGCTCCAGTCTTCATTTATTTATTCTGTGAATGATACTAAGGCATATACATAACAAACGTCAGTGAGGCCCCTGCTCATGTTTGCAGACACAAAATATGTTTGGAATGCAGTAGAAGTTAGTGAAAAAGATGGAAAAAACAACATTATACACGGAAAAGAGCCTCATTATTAACAAAATGGGACACAAGATGATTGTGTAAGTAATGTATCAATATATGGAGACAGAACTGATTGTTTATAATAAAGACATTTTTAGAAACATTTTATAAAACAACTTACATTGATTCTGGGCAAAAACAAATGCCTTTTATGCGTGTATAGTTATGTTTTTGAATACCAGTGCACATGTACTTCTACAAGGCATGGTTTTGGATTTAAAAGTAAAGAAGTATTTAAATGGTAAATATTGCAATGATCTGTATACCTGAATGTTTGTGTGTTAGTAAAAGATCTGCTTGTCAAGTGACTTATTAATAAATATGTAGCGCATGGAGCCTGGTGATTATGCTCCAATAAATGTAAAAAGACAAATTAGTTAAGCGCTACTATAGCGCAAGACCCGATCTTAGCAAATGTTAAACACCCTCTGCTTAACTTGTTTAGGTCAGGTCTTGAAGTAGGCAGTCAAATCTGCCATTACTGACTAGCAAAGACAGTGGCAGAATAAAAAGCGCATTTGTTTCTGCCTGCTGTCTGTACCGGTAATGTGTCCCTGACTTCCTGATATTCTAGCTACTTTCTCAGTTTATAAGAGGATGTGTGTTCATCTGCATTGTCTAAAGGATATGAAGTTATGTGTTCTTGACATGGACGCAAAATTTCACCTCCTGAACTTTGCTTTTGAGGTGAGTTTCGTGGCATCCATGTTTCAAACGTATAATAAGCAGGTTATGGTCAGTGATCTGATCATAATCCTATGTGTAGTAACAAATTTTGTAGTAATTCAAGTAAGTTAGTGGTAATATACAATAATGTTTGCATGAAAATGGTTCAAGTTGATGACTGAATTTTAAGATGAAAGAACAGAATGAATTTTTGGAATATAATGAAAGGTTCCAACAAAATAATGCATTTCTTGCACATTATTAATCACACCTCTCAACTCTCCAGAATTTTGCAGAATGTCCAGGATTTTGCTTCATAAGTTTTGTCTATTCCTTATAAAATGTGTATTTTTTATGGCAAATGATTGAGGATTAAAGACACTAAATAGTGACAGGCACTTAAGTTGCAGACTTCATATTTTTCAGAAATGCATGTTAATGTAAAATATGATCTGATGTTGTTAATCTTCATTCATTCCTTACTGATGGGTTATCGGTTCCACCCTCAGAACTGAGCCAGCCTCATACCAAGTGCGTGTCAGCCAAAAACTCTTGAGCCAAGATCCTACCCAGAATGCTCTGCTCCCTGTTACCTCAGATTTCGTTTGCCGCATTGCTGTACAGCCATATCAAGCCACTCTAAGTGAACAATTTTGTTTTAAAAGTTTCTATATTGTTAGTGTTTAAAAAGTTTTCAATCACTTACTTCTCTATACTCCTACCCTATTGCAACTTAAGACTCTCTCCCTATAGTTTTTCTTCCCCTTTATTTCCCTTTTCTTACTTTTTGAGATAATTCTTCATTACCATCATTGGTAATCCTTCTTTTCTCTCTCTTTTTACCCTTCTGGGTAGCTTTCTTAATTCCTTGGTACTGTTGTTTTTCTCCATATCATTATGTCAGACAAGAAAAGTAGTGTTGGTTTCAAACAATGTACACAATGTGGCCGTAAGTTACTGCTTTCTGATGGCCTTGATTTATGTGTCTATTCCTTGAATGTCTCCCACCTTTCAGTGAATCCCCCATGTGGGATTTGTAGAAAATTTTTGACCAGGACTCTCAGTGAAAGGAAGAACAAGTTAATCCTGAAAGGTCTCCTAAAAACTCCTCTCTGTGAGGCTATCTCTGGGTCAGAGGGCTCACCCCCTCCAGCTAAACCCCATAAGAGGTGTTCTTCTTCTTCCCCCTCGAGGTTGCTCACTTCATCTCCCTCTGGAGATCGCAAGGAGTCGACTCACAAAAAGGTAAAGATTTTGAGCCCAGGGCTGCAATCTGTGGCCCTTTCGGCCCCAGCCTTGGCACCACCCCAGTTGATTCTTGCTCCAGCTATGTCTTCTTTATCGCCACTGGCACCAGATTTTCCAGCGCAGAAGCTTATGGCTCCGACAGTTTTGTCACAGCCTTTATTGGCACTGTCTCTGCAGTTACAGTCTCCTTCGGCACCATTGGTGCAAACTCCTTTGGCCCCGAGTTTGACGATACTGTCCTCTACGGTGCAGACACCTTCAACACCAACATGCTCTTCGGTGCAGTCCTTTTCGTCACTGTCATTATCAGTGCAAACACCTTCCTCGAAAGCACCATAGTCATCAGTGCAGACATTTGTCACACTGCCCTTTACAGTGCAGATACCTTTGACTTCTATGGCGCTGCCTTCACTGGCACAGATAACCTCAACACCATTCTTCTCGATGCACACACCCTCAGTTCTGGGCTCTGCACCAGACAAACTAGCAAGGACTAAGTATTCTCCTTCGTTGGATCTGTTTGTTGGAAGGAAGCCAATATAGCCCTTTTCTAGAAAGGCCAGAATTGCTTTCACATTTCTCTATGAGGTCAACCAGGAGCCTCTCAGGACAAGATGTGTTGCAGCTTGTCGACCATTTGCTTGTGGCCAGGGGTCTCTCTCAACCATATAAAGCTATGTTCCCTCTTCCAGGTGACCGTATTTCTCCACAGACTCCAACATATACTCCTCCTTCGACTTCGATGGAAGCATCAAAGCCCCTTCCTCTGACAGCAGCTTCCTTTCCTTTGACCTCAATAGTGGACCTCATTTTGGAGTCATCCTTGTGGCTCTCGGTGCACTGGGCATCAGCATCTTCT
The DNA here is from genome assembly GCF_019279795.1 of Protopterus annectens. Classification (NCBI taxonomy): domain Eukaryota; kingdom Metazoa; phylum Chordata; order Ceratodontiformes; family Protopteridae; genus Protopterus; species Protopterus annectens. Next base: position 976,362,516 of record NC_056732.1, on the reverse strand, counting down.
CAGGCTAGTGGCTGTGCAGTGGGGGAAGGCATTCTTGGTTCCATGCCAATTTTTTCTATGGCACCTTCCAGGAATCCTCCTTCCCTCATGCTGCACAGTCCTCTTGAGACTCCTGGTCTGGGGGTCAGCTCGTCAGAGTGGGGTGTGACCCCGGTTCCAAGGTTGTCATGCTCAGTTCCAGGCTCCCATTTATCTTAGGGTGGTCTGGCCTTCCAGGCCATGGAGAGGGCGCTTGCCTCCGCTGACAAACCCTCTATGTCGGAGACCCCCCCCTCTGTACCACAACTGTTGCAAGCCACAACCACCAGGCACCGGGCACAAGGGCCACAGGTTTCTCCCCCTCAGGGACCCCCTCTTTGCAATCTTCTCCAGAGCTCCCCACTGAGGAAGTCCCTTGCAAGGTTTCATGCAAGAGGAAGCACATGGACTTCACTGAGGAGTCTTTGACCAAAGATAGGACTTTGATGACAGGGAAGGGTCCCCATGGTCACCCTCTGATGAGGTATCCTTTGGTGACATCCTCAAGATCCTAAGACAAAGGGGTGATTGGAAGTGCTCCAACCCTTCCTCAGAGGAATCTGTATTCCTGCAGGCCTTTTGTGCCCAGCCCCTTTCTTCCTCGTTACCCTACCAGCTGATGAGCTTGTCTAGCTCATTGTCCAGTGTACATGGAAGGCTCCTGACAACCTGCTATACCAGAAGCCTGACAAGATCTTATCTCCCCAGAGGAGCATCCCATTGGTCAAAAGTTCTTTCAGTAGAGGCCATGGTGGTGGTGGCTGCAACAAAGACTTGGCAGAAGAGAGCCAGACTGTCCATCTGCCCAACAAGGAGTCCCGGGTGATAGACTCAGGAAGCATGTATTTGCTTCATCGACCTTCACGTAAGTTCCTTGAACTACTTGGCACACTTTACAAGGCTCCAGAGGGACCTTATCAACCAACTCTCTAAAACCTTGGCAGGAGCTGTTTCTGATGAGGTCCATGACAATGTAGCTTCTCAGATAGCGACCCTAGAATCCATAGCCAACTCTTCCATGTGCCTCATTTCACACGCAATGGAAGGAGTGTCTAGAGCGGCATGCACAGGTATTATCACAAGATGACATGCCTGGATGTGCCTTTGTGACTTTGCGGACTCATTTAAGGCTTCCTTTATGAACACCTCCATTGAGGTCACTTCATTGTTTGGCCCTAAGGTTAAAGATATGCCTGCAAGGTGCAAACAAGACGGCAAGATCCTATCTGCCGTTGGTGTCCGACACTCCACTCCTCAATGATTCTACTCCAGAAATCTGAGGAGCGGGAAGACATGGCACAGAAAATCACAGGGTTCTTTCCATGATGCATGTGCCGAGTTCTCCCCTAGAGGCAGAGGAAAGAACTCCAATGGAAGACGGGAGGTCTGCGAAACCGTGGTTCCAGAGATTCTTTCTCTGGGCAACCCTAGCAGTGCTCCTGAAACATTGCCCAACTGCTCACCTCTGGAAAGCGGTCGGGGGTCATTTATCCTTGTACCCCACTGCCTGGCAAAACATAACCACCGATTCTTGGGTACAACGAATAAAATCCAGAGGCTATCACATCCCCTTCCATCTCTGTCCTAACTTATCCAGAAATGTAGTCCAACAAAACAAGACTGGAATGCAGGAATACCAAAGAAACAAACAAACGTAGGCAGAAAACAATTTAATATATCACAGCAAAGCTTTCAGGTGAAACGCTTCTTCAATACTAACAATCATTGAAACAAAAGCAGCTTGTTTTAAATAGAGCAAAAACAGTCACATGATAGCAGCCAAAATCACATGACCGACAAGCACAATATAATATAACATATATACAAAATGCAAAATATTTAAAATAGCTTAACACGCTGAATTTTACTTAAAACAGGCTTTAGGCTAACAGTAGAATTTAATCCAGGTGAAGAATTCGCTGCTAGTCTTAAAATCCATTCATATTCCTTAATATCTAAAACATTATCAATATCACCACCCCTACTATGAGGTTTAACTAAATCTAGGCATCTAAATTTAAAGCAATGCGTATTCCCATGTGTTTTAATATGCTTGAAAAGAGCATTATTCTCAACCTCCTTTCTAACCTCTGACTTATGCTCAGTTATTCAGTCTTTAAGTTTACGTGTGGTCTTGCCCACATAGAGATGCTGAACAGGCATTACAAGTAGCCAAATACACCACATTTACACTGTTACAGAATGCTACTGATTTAAAGTAAAACTCTTCTAAAGTAACAGGATGAATACATGCATAATTAGGGGTAGCAGCAATGTCTATGCAACAAGAACAGCTCATACATTTAAAAGTACCAATACGATCAGAGAAAGCATTCAGCTTTAAGCCAAAATTAAAATCTTTATAACATAATAAGCTTTTAATACTTCTCATATTCCTATATGAGTAGTAAGGCTTTTCACCTAAAATTCGCCTAACCTCTGGACAGGCCATCAACACAGGCCAGTATTTGGCTATGATATATTTAACCTAACCTGTTCTACTACTAAAATTCATAACATATCTAGTTCTAACTATATTTCTAATGTTAGATCCTGATGTAATGATCACATGATCATTCATACACGCTGCCTGTCCTAAGGTAAAGGTTTATATGTAGTATCCCTATTAAGTATTACCATTCTCTTCAATTCTTCCAATATATCCAAGTCATAGCCATTCTTAACAAACTCATTGAACATTTCATCTAACTGTATATAAAATACAGAGTCGATTGTATTTAACCTACTGACTCGTGAAAATTGAGCTTTAACAATTCCTTTAAAACATAGTGCATGCATACTATTATAATGTAAGTATCTACTAGTATGCACATCCTTCTTGTGAATAGCAGTTTGTAAAGTACCCTCTTCTTTATATACCTTAACATCAAGGAAAATTGCTTCATGTTCAGATATAATCTCCTTAAAAACCAAGAAGCTCGTACTACTGTTTAAATATACTATAAAATCTTGCAGATCAGGCGTGATCCCTTCCAAACCATAAAGCAATCGTCCACAAACCTCTGGTACAAGCAAATATTACTGTTCAAAAATTTTACACCATCATGTATAAACTCTAATTCCGATTGATACAAGACTAGGTTAGCATATGTATTAGCTGTAGAAACAAAGTTGATCAAACATAAATACATTGTTGCTCAAAACTAAGTCTAATAATGCACATATATTTTGAACATCACCTGTAGGTATATCTATTTTCTTACTCAGAAACTGTCTGATAGCCTCAATGCCATACTCATTTGGTATGACAGTAAAAAGAGAATTTATATCTAAGGTTACAAATAAATAACCTGAATCGAGTTTGTTACGTAGACTGTTATACCAAATTGAAGTTTGCTTAAAATCACCTGTGTCCTTTAAGATATTAGGACACTCCAATAATAAGGTACAAACGCTTTTGTAGATAAACAGATATCGGTTCAGCTATCCACCCACCCCAGAGACAATGGGCCTCATGGGTGGGTTATCTAAACATTTATGAATTTTTGGTAACCCATATAATAAGGGAATAGTGGGACAGGGTACTGTAAAAAAGTGAAACAAATCTAAATCTATCTCACCATTAGTTTGTAGCTCATATATATACATATTGACATTACTAATGCATTTCTTAGCATCATTATATGATATTCTTCTAAAAGCATTCTCATCTTGAAGAAAATTGAGCATAGATGTTTTCTTTGGGTAGTAAAGATCTGACTTAAGATCTGCTTGTCAAGTGACTTATTAATAAATATGTAGCGCATGGAGCCTGGTGATTATGCTCCAATAAATGTAAAAAGACAAATTAGTTAAGCGCTACTATAGCGCAAGACCCGACCTTAGCAAATGTTAAACACCCTCTGCTTAACTTGTTTAGGTCAGGTCTTGAAGTAGGCAGTCAAATCTGCCAGTGCTGACCATCAAAAACAGTAGTAGAATAAAGCACATTTGTTTCTGCCTGCTGTCCATACTTGTAATGTGTCCCTGATTTCCTGATATTCTAGCTACTTTCTCAGTTTATAAGAGGATGTGCGTTCATCTGCATTGTCTAAAGGATATGAAGTTATGTGTTCTTGACATGGACGCAAAATTTCACCTCCTGAACTTTGCCTTTGAGGTGAGGTTCGTGGCATCCATGTTTCAAACGTATAATAAGCAGGTTATGGTCAGTGATCTGATCATAATCCTATGTGTAGTAACAAATTTTGTAGTAATTCAAGTAAGTTAGTGGTAATATACAATCATGTTTGCATGAAAATGGTTCAAGTTGAAAGCATGCATGGGAGGGTGGCCTAATGGTTAAGGTGTTTGCCTTACAAACACAAGGTGGTGCAGAGAGTTAAGTCTCACAATAATTGGCTAGGCTTGCTTAAAATGCATAAAGGGCAGTTAGCTTAGTATGAACCTATGAATGAATTTTAAGATGAGAGAACAGAATGAATTTTTAGAATATAATGAAAGGTTCCAACAAAATAATGCATTTCTTGCACATTATTAATCACACCTCTCAACTCTCCAGAATTTTGCAGAATGTCCAGGATTTTGCTTCATAACTTTTGTCTATTCCTTATAAAATGTGTAGTTTTTATGGCAAATGATTGAGGATTAAAGACACTAAATAGTGACAGGCACTTAAGTTGCAGACTTCATATTTTTCAGAAATGCATGTTAATGTAAAATATGATCTGATGTTGTTAATCTTCATTCATTCCTTACTGATGGGTTATCGGTTCCACCCTCAGAACTGAGCCAGCCTCATACCAAGTGCGTGTCAGCCAAAAACTCTTGAGCCAAGATCCTACCCAGAATGCTCTGCTCCCTGTTACCTCAGATTTCGTTTGCCGCATTGCTGTACAGCCATATCAAGCCACTCTAAGTGAACAATTTTGTTTTAAAAGTTTCTATATTGTTAGTGTTTAAAAAGTTTTCAATCACTTACTTCTCTATACTCCTACCCTATTGCAACTTAAGACTCTCTCCCTATAGTTTTTCTTCCCCTTTATTTCCCTTTTCTTACTTTTGAGATAATTCTTCATTACCATCATTGGTAATCCTTCTTTTCTCTCTCTTTTTACCCTTCTGGGTAGCTTTCTTAATTCCTTGGTACTGTTGTTTTTCTCCATATCATTATGTCAGACAAGAAAAGTAGTGTTGGTTTCAAACAATGTACACAATGTGGCCGTAAGTTACTGCTTTCTGATGGCCTTGATTTATGTGTCTATTCCTTGAATGTCTCCCACCTTTCAGTGAATCCCCCATGTGGGATTTGTAGAAAATTTTTGACCAGGACTCTCAGTGAAAGGAAGAACAAGTTAATCCTGAAAGGTCTCCTAAAAACTCCTCTCTGTGAGGCTATCTCTGGGTCAGAGGGCTCACCCCCTCCAGCTAAACCCCATAAGAGGTGTTCTTCTTCTTCCCCCTCGAGGTTGCTCACTTCATCTCCCTCTGGAGATCGCAAGGAGTCGACTCACAAAAAGGTAAAGATTTTGAGCCCAGGGCTGCAATCTGTGGCCCTTTCGGCCCCAGCCTTGGCACCACCCCAGTTGATTCTTGCTCCAGCTATGTCTTCTTTATCGCCACTGGCACCAGATTTTCCAGCGCAGAAGCTTATGGCTCCGACAGTTTTGTCACAGCCTTTATTGGCACTGTCTCTGCAGTTACAGTCTCCTTCGGCACCATTGGTGCAAACTCCTTTGGCCCCGAGTTTGACGATACTGTCCTCTACGGTGCAGACACCTTCAACACCAACATGCTCTTGATTGCAGTCCTTTTCGTCACTGTCATTATCAGTGCAAACACCTTCCTCGAAAGCACCATAGTCATCAGTGCAGACATTTGTCACACTGCCCTTTACAGTGCAGATACCTTTGACTTCTATGGCGCTGCCTTCACTGGCACAGATAACCTCAACACCATTCTTCTCGATGCACACACCCTCAGTTCTGGGCTCTGCACCAGACAAACTAGCAAGGACTAAGTATTCTCCTTCGTTGGATCTGTTTGTTGGAAGGAAGCCAATATAGCCCTTTTCTAGAAAGGCCAGAATTGCTTTCACATTTCTCTATGAGGTCAACCAGGAGCCTCTCAGGACAAGATGTGTTGCAGCTTGTCGACCATTTGCTTGTGGCCAGGGGTCTCTCTCAACCATATAAAGCTATGTTCCCTCTTCCAGGTGACCGTATTTCTCCACAGACTCCAACATATACTCCTCCTTCGACTTCGATGGAAGCATCAAAGCCCCTTCCTCTGACAGCAGCTTCCTTTCCTTTGACCTCAATAGTGGACCTCATTTTGGAGTCATCCTTGTGGCTCTCGGTGCACTGGGCATCAGCATCTTCTCAGGCTAGTGGCTGTGCAGTGGGGGAAGGCATTCTTGGTTCCATGCCAATTTTTTCTATGGCACCTTCCAGGAATCCTCCTTCCCTCATGCTGCACAGTCCTCTTGAGACTCCTGGTCTGGGGGTCAGCTCGTCAGAGTGGGGTGTGACCCCGGTTCCAAGGTTGTCATGCTCAGTTCCAGGCTCCCATTTATCTTAGGGTGGTCTGGCCTTCCAGGCCATGGAGAGGGCGCTTGCCTCCGCTGACAAACCCTCTATGTCGGAGACCCCCCCCTCTGTACCACAACTGTTGCAAGCCACAACCACCAGGCACCGGGCACAAGGGCCACAGGTTTCTCCCCCTCAGGGACCCCCTCTTTGCAATCTTCTCCAGAGCTCCCCACTGAGGAAGTCCCTTGCAAGGTTTCATGCAAGAGGAAGCACATGGACTTCACTGAGGAGTCTTTGACCAAAGATAGGACTTTGATGACAGGGAAGGGTCCCCATGGTCACCCTCTGATGAGGTATCCTTTGGTGACATCCTCAAGATCCTAAGACAAAGGGGTGATTGGAAGTGCTCCAACCCTTCCTCAGAGGAATCTGTATTCCTGCAGGCCTTTTGTGCCCGGCCCCTTTCTTCCTCGGTTACCCTACCAGCTGATGAGCTTGTCTAGCTCATTGTCCAGTGTACATGGAAGGCTCCTGACAACCTGCTATACCGCAGAAGCCTGACAAGATCTTATCTCCCCCAGAGGAGCATCCCCATTGGTCAAAAGTTCTTTCAGTAGAGGCCATGGTGGTGGTGGCTGCAACCAAAAAAGACTTGGCAGAAGAGAGCCAGACTGTCCATCTGCCCAACAAGGAGTCCCGGGTGATAGACTCAGGAAGCATGTATTTGCTTCATCGACCTTCGCCGTAAGTTCCTTGAACTACTTGGCACACTTTACAAGGCTCCAGAGGGACCTTATCAACCAACTCTCTAAAACCTTGGCAGGAGCTGTTTCTGATGAGGTCCATGACAATGTAGCTTCTCAGATAGCGACCCTAGAATCCATAGCCAACTCTTCCATGTGCCTCATTTCACACGCAATGGAAGGAGTGTCTAGAGCGGCATGCACAGGTATTATCACAAGATGACATGCCTGGATGTGCCTTTGTGACTTTGCGGACTCATTTAAGGCTTCCTTTATGAACACCTCCATTGAGGTCACTTCATTGTTTGGCCCTAAGGTTAAAGATATGCCTGCAAGGTGCAAACAAGACGGCAAGATCCTATCTGCCGTTGGTGTCCGACACTCCACTCCTCAATGATTCTACTCCAGAAATCTGAGGAGCGGGAAGACATGGCACAGAAAATCACAGGGTTCTTTCCATGATGCATGTGCCGAGTTCTCCCCTAGAGGCAGAGGAAAGAACTCCAATGGAAGACGGGAGGTCTGCGAAACCGTGGTTCCAGAGATTCTTTCTCTGGGCAACCCTAGCAGTGCTCCTGAAACATTGCCCAACTGCTCACCTCTGGAAAGCGGTCGGGGGTCATTTATCCTTGTATCCCACTGCCTGGCAAAACATAACCACCGATTCTTGGGTACAACGAATAAAATCCAGAGGCTATCACATCCCCTTCCATCTCTGTCCTAACTTATCCAGAAATGTAGTCCAACAAAACAAGACTGGAATGCAGGAATACCAAAGAAACAAACAAACGTAGGCAGAAAACAATTTAATATATCACAGCAAAGCTTTCGGGTGAAACGCTTCTTCAATACTAACAATCATTGAAACAAAAGCAGCTTGCTTTAAATAGGAGCAAAAAACAGTCACATGATAGCAGCCAAAATCACATGACCGACAAGCACAATATAATATAACATATATACAAAATGCAAAAATATTTAAAATAGCTTAACACGCTGAATTTTACTTAAAACAGGCTTTAGGCTAACAGTAGAATTTAATCCAGGTGAAGAATTCGCTGCTAGTCTTAAAATCCATTCATATTCCTTAATATCTAAAACATTATCAATATCACCACCCCTACTATGAGGTTTAACTAAATCTAGGCATCTAAATTTAAAGCAATGCGTATTCCCATGTGTTTTAATATGCTTGAAAAGAGCATTATTCTCAACCTCCTTTCTAACCTCTGACTTATGCTCAATTATTCAGTCTTTAAGTTTACGTGTGGTCTTGCCCACATAGAATGCTGAACAGGCATTACAAGTAGCCAAATACACCACATTTACACTGTTACAGAATGCTACTGATTTAAAGTAAAACTCTTCTAAAGTAACAGGATGAATACATGCATAATTAGGGGTAGCAGCAATGTCTATGCAACAAGAACAGCTCATACATTTAAAAGTACCAATACGATCAGAGAAAGCATTCAGCTTTAAGCCAAAATTAAAATCTTTATAACATAATAAGCTTTTAATACTTCTCATATTCCTATATGAGTAGTAAGGCTTTTCACCTAAAATTCGCCTAACCTCTGGACAGGCCATCAACACAGGCCAGTATTTGGCTATGATATATTTAACCGAACCTGTTCTACTACTAAAATTCATAACATATCTAGTTCTAACTATATTTCTAATGTTAGATCCTGATGTAATGATCACATGATCATTCATACACGCGTCTGTCCTAAGGTAAGGTTTATATGTAGTATCCCTATTAAGTATTACCATTCTCTTCAATTCTTCCAATATATCCAAGTCATAGCCATTCTTAACAAACTCATTGAACATTTCATCTAACTGTATATAAAATACAGAGTCGATTGTATTTAACCTACTGACTCGTGAAAATTGAGCTTTAACAATTCCTTTAAAAACATGGGGTGCATGCATACTATTATAATGTAAGTATCTACTAGTATGCACATCCTTCTTGTGAATAGCAGTTTGTAAAGTACCCTCTTCTTTATATACCTTAACATCAAGGAAAATTGCTTCATGTTCAGATATAATCTCCTTAAAAACCAAGAAGCTCGTACTACTGTTTAAATATACTATAAAATCTTGCAGATCAGAGCGTGATCCCTTCCAAACCATAAAGCAATCGTCCACAAACCTCTGGTACAAGCAAATATTACTGTTCAAAAATTTTACACCATCATGTATAAACTCTAATTCCCATTGATACAAGACTAGGTTAGCATATGTATTAGCTGTAGAAACAAAAGTTGATCAAACATAAATACATTGTTGCTCAAAACTAAGTCTAATAATGCACATATATTTTGAACATCACCTGTAGGTATATCTATTTTCTTACTCAGAAACTGTCTGATAGCCTCAATGCCATACTCATTTGGTATGACAGTAAAAAGAGAATTTATATCTAAGGTTACAAATAAATAACCTGAATCGAGTTTGTTACGTAGACTGTTATACCAAATTGAAAGTTTGCTTAAAAAATCACCTGTGTCCTTTAAGATATTAGGACACTCCAATAATAAGGGGTACAAACGCTTTTGTAGATAAACAGATATCGGTTCAGCTATCCACCCACCCCCAGAGACAATGGGCCTCATGGGTGGGTTATCTAAACTTTTATGAATTTTTGGTAACCCATATAATAAGGGAATAGTGGGACAGGGTACTGTAAAAAAGTGAAACAAATCTAAATCTATCTCACCATTAGTTTGTAGCTCATATATATACATATTGACATTACTAATGCATTTCTTAGCATCATTATATGATATTCTTCTAAAAGCATTCTCATCTTGAAGAAAATTGAGCATAGATGTCTTATAGGCATTACAATCCATAACAACAATAGCACCTCCCTTGTCAGCTTGTTTCATTACAATAGTATTGTCAAATTGCAGTTTCTTTAAGGCACAATGTTCATCATAGTTCAAATTATACTGTCTCTTCTTCTTAATTGTAGTCCCATATAACTTTCTCAAATCAGCTTCACATAAATTATGGAAAGCAGTTGTCACAGGCAAATTAACTGGTATAAAGGTACTACGTCTTTTGCAAGTATTATATGATGTCATAGCATTATTTGCACCAAAAAGAACCTTTAAATTTATATTCCGAATAAACTGTTTTAAATCTGTCAAAGCTGAGGTTAAGCCATCCTCTGCTGTAGGAATAAAGTTAAGGCCTTTGTTTAAAACAGAGACACATGGTCCATCTAAGGGAATATCAGAAAGATTCAAATTACCTTGTATTATCTGCGACTCACTTTCCCATGCTTGACAGGGCTGTCGTTTTTCCGTTTCACAGGACCGCCCGACTGTCTGGTTAAGGACTTGTGCCTTACTGCTGTACTGCTCTGTACTTTCTCGGCTTGTTCCAATTGGAAGCGTTTCAGCGAAAAATTCAAAGGTAACTGTTGATTCTTCCTCATGATATCCTTAGTGTTCCCTGAAGATTCTCGCGAAACATCACCTTGAGTTACAGGCCCATGCTACCTGATTCTACAACTACGCCCTCTGCATCAGTGTTACTAGTGAATGAAGAAATTTCAAATACAGGTAGCATGGGGCCTTATGACTAGCTCTTGAGGGTCATATCCCGAAAAGCCTGGACCTCCCCGGACACAGTGGAGCCTGTCTTGAGGAGGCCAAACAAGTTTATGACAGCTCCAGAAGATAAGTCCTTTCTTTCTAAGGGAGTTCCTGTTGATGCTATGGTGGTAGCAGCAGATACGGAAAAAGGAGTTGTCCAAGACATCTTCTAATATCCATTCTCCTAATAAGGAGTCCAGGATGATGGATAGGAATGAAAAGCATACCTTCACTTCAGTGGCATTTACCTTAAGATCACTGAATTACCTGTCCCATTTTACTAGACTTCAAAGGGATCTCCTGAAGGAGTTGGGAGACACTCTTCAGGGTTCAGTAGCTTCGGGATCCATGGACAAGGTATCTGTGCAGCTCTCTACCCTTACATCTATAGCTAACTCCTCCATGAGGCTGATTTCATATGCAGCGGATGGAGTGAGCAGGGCAGCCACAGCAGGAATTTCTCTTAGGAGACATTCCTGGATGCATCTATGTAACTTCACATAATTCTTTAAGTCTTCCTTTACCAATGTCCCATTTGATGGTTCAACTCTTTTTGGACTGCAGGTAAAAGAGACTTTGACAGGGTGCGAGCAGGAAGGGAAAACCTTATCTGCTGTCAGAGTCTGTTTCTCCCTTCCTTCTAGACCCTATTCCAAGGGTCAAACAGGAGGGAAAATGGGGTTCCATAAATCCCAAAAAGGTTTCCCTCAGGCACAAGGTCAACCCTCCCTTAGAGGCAGTGGAGGAGGATATAACGAAAGATGCCACCCTCATGGCAGAGGAGGTCCGCAACATCAGGGAGATAGAGATACTTTCTCTGATCATCCCTTCCATCGCCCCTAAGGGGTTACCCGACTGTCCATCTCTGGAGGCAGTCGCGGGTCATCTTTCACTGTACCCAGGCACCTAGCTACAAATTTCCCAAGATCATTGGGTACAAACCATAATATCCAGAGGTTACCTTATTCCCTTTGTTTTCGATCCCCCAGTAAACCAGTCTCTACCAGACATGCCACCCATTCAGTTAGACTGTGCAACATCAGAGGTCTTCTTGTTGCTGCAAAAAAGAGTCATCCAAGAAGTCCCCACAGAGAAAATAGGATCCGGAACTTACTCATGATTCTTTTTAGTTCCAAAAAAGACAGGGGACTGGAGATCAATTCTAGATCTCAGCAAACTCAACAGGTCTGTAAAGAAATGAAGTTCCAGATGATAACTCTGCAGTCAATATTTCCCTTTATTGGGAAAGACAATTGGATATGCTCAATAGATTTTCAGGATATGTACTACCACATCAAAATGGACAGGCACTCTAGAAGACACCTACGCTTTCAGCTGGGAGCCAGTCATTTTCAATTTTGAACACTGCCCTTTGTCCTCACTACAGACCCCAGGGTGTTCACCAAATGCATGGCAGTAGTAACGGCTCACCTGAGACATCAAGGATTCCAGGAGTTTCCGTACCTAAATGACTGGCTCCTCACTGCTACCACCAAGCACCAACTAATCAGAACCAGGGACGAGACTCTATCCTTTTGCGCCAGATTAGGCATTACAATAAACTTAAAAAAAATCAGCTTTATCTCCATCGCAACACATTGTATTTTTAGGCTCAGAAATAGACTCAACCACCATGACAGCAAAGCTGACACCAGAAAGGATAGAATAATTACACGACCAAGTCAGATTCTTGCTGAAGAGAGACAGAGTACAGGCCAGAATAGTCCTTCAGGCCCTTGGATCTATGGCTTCCACCATTCTCTTAGCTCCCCTAGCCCATCTGCACAAGAGGGTACTTCAGTGGCTACTATTTGCCGAGTGGTCAATGCAGTATCTCTCCCTGTCTCACCAAATACTCATCAAAAACTCCTGCAAGAAGGATCTAACATGGTGGTTACATACGAATCAACTTCATCTAGGTTGCCCACTTGCTCCCCCTCAAGAAAATGCAGTCTTGACCACGGACACCTCCCAGATAGGGTGAGGGGGCATTATCTGGGAATGACGGTCCAAGGTACTTGGCAGGATCACAAGAACCACTTGCACATAAATGTTCTGGAGATGAGAGCGGTGCTATATGCGTTGCAAGCACTTCACAGTTCTCTTCCCACTGGGACAACTGCGATTCAGTCAGACAACATGTCTGTAGTGTAGTACATAAACAAGCAAGGAGGAACCAAATCCTACCCACTATGTCGAGAGGCACTAAGAGTATGGAAATGGGTGATGGACACTGAACGCTTTCTGGTAGCAACACACATCCCGGAGAAGTCCAATGTGATAGCAGACAAACTCAGTCAAGCAACTCTGATGCCTCATGAGTGGTCCCTGAATTCAGAAGTTGCGGAAGAGATTTTTTGCAAATGGGGCCAGCCTTGCTGAGACCTATTCGCCACGTACATGAACACCAAATGCAGTAGCTACTTTGCCCTAATTCCCCATCCAGGGATGTCACCCAGGGATGTTCTGGTCCACAACTGGCCAACGGGACTCCTTTATGCTTTTCCACCCTTTCCTCTCATTCCAAAAGTAATTCAGAAAGCAAAACTGTTGAAGAGTGTCCTGTCCTCATTGCTCCTTACTGGCCTCGCCAAGTCTGGTTCCCCTTCCTGTGGCCCTGTCTCTTGGAGGAACCATGGATTCTAGAACCATCTCCAGATCTCCTGATTCATTAATCAGGGCAGTTCCATCCTACAATACAAACCCTGAAACTGACAGCATGGCTGCTCCAGTTCTACAAATAGCCAGGTGTGTTTCTCTTTCCCCTACAGACAAACACATTCTGATTTCTTCACACAAACCTTCCACCAGGAAATTATATTCCAGTAAATGGAAAAGGTTCTCCATTTGGGCAGCATACCAAGACATAGATCCCTACTCAGCTCCTATAGAGTCTATCCTGTCTTTCCTGGCATCTATTTTTCATGAAAGATCTGTAGCTGCTACTATCAGAGTTCAGTTAGATGCCATCTCTAATTATCATTTTGGCTATATGGGAAATCCAGTCATGTCCCACTCTTTATGCAAAGCCTTTTTTAAAGGAGTTCTCCTTCTCAGACCTCCACTCAGGCAACCACCGGAGCCCTGGGACCTAAACCTAGACATTATTCTTAGTGGTTATAACGTCTGCTAGGAGAGTTTCTGAAGTGCATGCCCTCACCATTCGGCCTCTTTACATTGTTTTCCATAAGGATAGAGTATCACTTAGAACTAATCCTTCCTTTCTTCCTAAGGTATGTTCAGAACATAATCTCAACACAACTATCGAACTACCAGTTTTCTTCCCAAATCATACTAATAAATCAGAATACAGACTACACCAATTGGATGTCCACAGAATTCTTAGGTTTTACCTGCACAGGACTAAAGAATTTCAAAAATCAGACCAATTATTTGTTTCCTTTGCAGATAAAAATAAAGGATTGCCTGTTTCTAAGGTCACCTTGTCTAAATGGCTTTCAGACTGCATTTCCTTTGCTTACAGAGTTGCTGGCAAACAATTACCAGCCAAAGTAAAAGGCCATTCAACCAGAGCAGTATCAACTTCTTATGCCTTTAGATATAAACAATCAATTGATACCATTTGTACAGCAGCTACTTGGGCAAGACCTCATACCTTTGTCACTCATTACAAATTAGATTTGGCCTCCCGGGACAGGTCATTCTTTGGGTCCACTGTGCTGAAGAGTCTCTTCGCTTGAGCCACCCGGGATAAAGGTGCTAGGGACACTGTCCCAGCCAGCAAGAATTACGGCAAGATAGGACCACATATCATAAAGAAGTTATGTACTTACCATAACATTCCATGTTTGTAGTCCATCTCGCGTACATTCTTGTGTCCCACCCTCCTTCCCCCTTCTTGTTTTCTGGAGGAACTGGTGGACTATCAATTATGCTGTCTGACCTGGTTGTAGTAGTATTGCCTACATTCCCTGGATGTTCACAGGCAAATACGATTTTATCTGGACAGAACAAAATCTACCCGTAAGTCAGGCCAACTATTTCTGGCCTTTTCTGGACCAAGGCTAGGTCATCTGTTCTCAAAAGTTACATTGGCGTCATGGTTGAGAAATTGCATTACCTTTGTCTACAACAAGAATAACATCACCTTGCCTCACAGAGTGAAGGCACATTCTACAAGGTCTATGGCAACTTCAGCAGCTTCCCATGCTAGGGCTTCCGTCAATGATATTTGCTCAGCTGCAACTTCGGCCAAACCCCATACTTTTATTCTTCATTACAAAATGGATTTGGCCTCCAGAGGTAGAGCTTCTTTTGGTTCCATGGTGCTCAGGAATGTCCTTCCATGAGGCCACTCAGGGATACAGGTAGCTGGGGACTTTGTCCCATCAGTAAGGAATGAACAAAGATTAACAACATCAGATAAAGAAGTTACGTCTTACCATAAAGTTCTATCTGTGTTATTGATCTTCGTTCACTCATTACTTCCCACCATCCGTCCCCCGCTGGAGATTCCTGGTTGATCTCATATGCTACTTTTTTTGTAGGTCTGTTATGACCAGAGGTAGCCTCTACTTTTGTCTATCAACTTGCAAACTCGATCTGAGGTAACAGGGAACAGAGCATTCTGGGTAGGATCTTGACTCGAGAGTTTTTGGCTGACGCGAGCTTGGTATGAGGCCAGCTTGGTTCCAAGGACGGAACCGATAACCCATCAGTAATGAATGAATGAAGATCAACAACACAGATGGAACGTTATGGTAAGACATAACTTCTTTTTAGTTTAGTAACTTTCTAAATTTATAATAACAACATTTAAAATCTGTATCTGATTTTTGGGCCTTTGCCCCCTGTTTGTTTTCAACTTTGTTTGGAATTTTTGCTCTGAGAGTTGTGCTTATTACTGAACTCAGACTTTGTACAGAAACTTTGCATGTGCTTAAAGGCTGTTTAATGAAAATTAGTATTTCAAAGTATAATATTCAATCAGTTGTATAAAAGCAAATGGAAACATTTTTCACATATTAAAGGAATATAATTTGGGCAGTATTCACAAGCCTTGTCCACAGTTGTGAAGGGCTGGTACATAATAAAAATAACAAAATAAAATAAACACATACCAACATACTACTGAATTTATACACCCTTCAGATAAGTAGAGAATGTCTATATACATCATTCGTTGCCTGGAAGAATCCAAGTATGGAATATTTTTGCAAATGAGGTAGCTCATCTCACTCTATGATTCACAAATATATGAACTTCAGGGCATAGCCATCAAGCAAGCCCAACATTTAGGGGAATAGAAACAAAGACCAGCTGTAACAAAAACAGCAGTGAAGTCCCTGGTAGTTCTGAAGATCAGAGGTTCTGCTCAGTAGAACATGCTTGAGAATGACCAGCATCAGTCAAACATGAAAATGCCCCATATCTCTGCATCACAACCAAAATGTGGGGGACCCCACACAGTGTGTCAACATAGATTCTAAATTCAGCAATAGGTGTTACTGCAACTGCTTGAATAAAACAACGAAATATACACCAGGATCTTTATTAAATAAAGCTTTCGGGTCTACACCCTTCATCAGTATAACTTAACATATAAAAAAATCACCAGTTATGTAGAGGGACTCGGTTTGTGTATTGCATATACTGTAAAAGCAAGCAAAAGAGCCTGCTCATTAAGGATGACAACGTGTGAACAATCATTAATTGGAGGAATATTTTTAAGTTTATCCATTAACTATGTTAGTGACTTGATCATCACAAACAATTTTGAGCCATGAGTCAGGCCACAAGGAAAATGGTAAATGCAATATATTTGGAGATTTTAGAGTAGTCAATCAATATGCATGCTTTTGGGAGGAAATCAGAGTACCTGGAGTAAACTCATGCTGAAATGGAAAGAATATACAAAGTCTACCCAGAAAGTGACCAGACCTTTGATCTGTAAGGCAGAGATCCTAAATATTGAGCCATCATGCTGCCCATCAGTGGAAATAGCAGAGACAGTTCTGAACTTCAATAGGATCTGTCTGAGTATATTGTTGAGACTGTTATCTACCCAAGAAACAAGCAAGCAATAATGCCTGACATGGTTGGCATTTCAGGAAATTAGCAGACCCACAAAGGCTGTTGTGAAGCTTGATGCTGCAGGAGGAGGCCCTCCCCACTCTTGGTAGATCCATTATTTCCCTGTAACACCCACCCTGGAACACTTTTGTTGAAGCTGTTTTGTATTTGTTTTATAATTAGTATATATGTAAAACAGTTCCTTAACATAATGTTTCACAGTTGGCATAGGATATATAATTGCCATTTGGTTAAGTATTTCACATCCAAATTATACGTTGCATAGTTATTTAATAATACCAACACACACACACAAACAGCCCCCAAACACACACATACATGCATAGGTACAAAGGCATAAACTCACAGTCACACACACACACACACACACACACACACACACACACACACACACACACCTGTGTGCGTGCATGCTCACACAAATACTCACAAACAGATGCAGAGATAAAGACTCACATACATATATACAGAAATGTGCAGGTACACACACACACACACACACACACACACACACACACACACACACACACACACACACACACACACACACACACACACACACATACCCAGTTTGCCACACATGCCTGTGTGCGTGCATACTCACACAAATACAAACAGACAGATGCAGAGGTACAGACTCGCATACATATATACAGAAATGTGCAGGCAGACAAGTTCACACACACGTGCGCGCCTAATTTCAGCCACTTTAGTGACTGTGTATATGTCATATGTCTGATTATGATTACATTATTTATTGGCTAATTTATTTATTTGTTAATCAGGTTTGAACACTGGTCTCTATAGACAATTCAGAGAATTCAATAAACAGAAGATAACAAAGCTGGCATGTTCACAATTCAACCCTTTACCTGATCCTGGTTGACTTTAACTACCCAATACAGACTGGAAGAACTACTCATGCCAGAACACCAATGCCCAGAGATTCGTCGATTTTGTCAATGCAAATGGTTTAGAACAGCTAGTCGATACCCCCACAAGTGGTGATAATATCTTGGACTTGGTATTAACCAACATGAGTAACATAGCATAACATTGCAGCATCCCTGCAGTATCATCCTCTCTTATAAGATCCAACCATAAAGCTGTCACGTTCGATGTCACCATCTCCCCCCCAAGGCACTTCTGGCTAGAGTCAAACAAAAAAAATTCTCTAAAGCTGATTACAGCCTCCTGAGGGATGGTATAAACAGCTTCTCATCCCCTCCCCCTCTCTAGGAACTGGCACCAGTATCCAAAACTATACCAAATTACTATATGAACATTTATATAGATGCATGGAATCAGGAATACCTGACAGGTCTAAATCATCCTCTGCAAGGAAGACTAAACCTGTCTGGTGGACATCTGTAATAAATAAACTCTATAACAAAAGGAAAAAATTGCTATCCAGGACCTAGATAAAGCAGGTGCCCAATTGGAAGCAATCTCTCCTTAGAAGGAACACACAAATAAGAGCACTAGTGAAATCTTCCAAAGCAAACTTCGAGTGCAAATTGGCCACATCTACTAAAGACAATCATAAGGCCTTCTTCACATATGTCTGCAACCTCAAAGGAAGCACTGAAATCTGTTCAGAACTGGTGGTCAAGGGCACCACATATACAAATGCCATAGATATAGCAAACTTGCTGGCTGACAGATTCAGTGTAAACTTCACCCCTCTGTTCCCCCACCAATAAATCAGGACGTCTCCGGTACCTGCCCCTTCCCCTTATATCTAGGGATTAGGTCATCACTGCTCTCTCTAAGGCAAAATATACAGCCTCCATGGGACCCAATAACATCCCAAGCTGCATCCTACATGAACTCAGGCAGGAGCTTGCAGCACGATTAGGCATCCTATTCAACCAAATTCAATATGGTGTAATATTTTTGGAAAGGAGGAAGCAGAACTAACCAATACAAAAAGAGCAGCACCAAAGATATCTGCAGAGAAATACAGGCACAGGAATCCAGACATGGAAAACTTTACAATACAAACAATAAGATGACAAAGAGGAAAAGTAGAAAAGGAGATTAGTAATGGAGAAGTTAAATAAATAGAAATTGAGGTTATGGCGTACCTCCAAAGTGAAGGATTCAGTGTACAAAATCTAATGCAGAAAGCATCATAACAGGATAGAGAAATTGATATCCAAATTATGGGGAAACCAGTGGAACAGGAAGCAAGTGGTCAGGTGCCATATCAAGATATTTTGGAGCCTTCCACAGGAAACCAGCATAAATGTTCACTTGAAGCTAGACAGCAAGGAAAGGAACAGGAAACTCTGACACAGTCAGTGTTGAGGAGTGATAGGCCAGTGAGTTCCCATGTGACAGAGCAACAGATGGCACAAGATGAAATTGAAGAGACTGTGCCACAGGAAGATGCTACAGAACTTTCTATAGAATGCCCGTAGGAAACGGAAAACAAGGGACGTGCCCTCAGTTTGGAAAAAATGAACTAAGAGAAGAGTTGCTTGATTTAATAGACATGTATAGATATATTAAGATCAATGAGAGAAATAGACTGCATTAGGTCAATAAAACCCAAAAAAGTCAGAAGTCTGACAAAACAAATTACTGCAGTAATTAGGGCTGTCCATAGAGATCCATGCGATATAACAGAAGTAAACAGAATATATTACTGTGCTGCTAAATTAATAACTGATAAAGTTCTACCACAAGAACACAGGGTAGCAAGGGAAAGGAAGGGGAGAAATCAAATACCATCATGTAAGTATCGACCAGAAAAAACTATAAAGCAATTAAGATAAGAAGTGTCACTGTTAGAAGACTGTAGAAGAGGGAATAGATCAACAAAAATATTAAGAAAGATAGATGTGATAAAAGCAATGTGCAGTATTAGAACAGACCAGGATCTATCCTGCACTATTGCAAATAAACTAAAAATTTCAGCACAGGCGGAAAAACATAGAAGATACACAGATAAATATAAAGGAAAAGTACAAAATAAGCAATTTATTGGTGACCCAAAAAAGGTTTTTATAGAGAATTGGGAAACAAGGTAAAAGGAATTGAAAGACTGCCAAAAAAAGAGGAAATAGATATATTTTGGAGAAGTATCTACAAAGATCCTGTGGAACATAACAAATATGCTAAATGGATAGAAGACGTAAAAGAAAGAATAAGAAGTTTAAAGGTGCAGAATATGAAATGGGATGAAGTAACAGCCAGAGAGATTGAAACAAAGTTAAGAAAAGCCTCTGATTGGAAAACCCCAGGCCCAGATGTAGTACCTGATGTTTTGTTAAAAGTATTAACATCTTTGCACGAAGATTTAGCCATGAATAAGAGCTATTTATATGCGCACTCCGAACAAACACCAACCTGACTAACAACAGGAAAAACAATGCTCCTACTTAAGTGTGAACCTGCAAGCTGCCCTAAAAATTATAGACCAATAACTTGCCTTCCAGCAATGTATAAACTATACATGGGAATTGATGCTGACAGAGTTTATAGTCATTTAGTAGAAAACTCAATTATGGCAGAAGAACAAAAGGGCAATAAAAGAAAGTTATATGGAACAAAAGATTGTTTGTTGTTAAATAAAGTCAAAGTGGAGAACTGTAAAAAGGGGAAGAATTTAAGTATGGCATGGATTGACTATAAAAAAGCATTTGATAGTATCCCACATTCGTGGATAAAAGAGTGCTTAAAAATGTATAAGATACACCCTAGACTGATCGACCACATTACAATGACCATGAAACAGTGGCAGATCACTTTGCAATTAAGTCATGATAAAGGACAAATTATTATCCCAGGGATAAAAATTCAAAGGGGGATATTCTCGGGTGACTCTCTGTCACCATTGCCATTCTGCCTTGCCATTAACCCATTAAGCTGTTTACTTAACAGCTTAGACCATGGCTACAATTTGGCTCCTAGAAAACAACAACGTGTAAAAACTTCTCATCTTCTCTTTGTAGATGATTTAAAACTATATAACTCATCAGATAAGGAACTGAAAGCACAGCTGCAGGTTGTCAATTTTTTTTCAGATGATATAAGAATGTCATGTGGTCTTGATAAGTGTGCAGAAGCAACCTTTAAAGTAGGAAAACTGCAGCACCAGGAAAACATCAGTTTGGGACAAGAATGGGATATAAAAGAACTGGAGCAAGAGGGAGTGTATAAATATCTGGGAACTGATGAAGGATCAACAACAAAACAAGAACAAATGCAAATAAAAAACTTAGTAAGGAATACTTTACAAGACTTAAATTAATTCTGAAAACAGGGTTGACATCTAGGAACAAAACCCAAGCTATAAACCAATTTGCTCTTCCTGTCCTAACTTACAGTTTTGGAGTGATTGACTGGCCCCAAAATGTGTTGGATAGATTAAATAGGAAAACAAGAAGGATGCTTCATGCTCACCAAATGATTTATAAAAATCAGTGTATACCAAGATTATATATTCCCCATTCCAAAGGAGGGATGGACCTCCTTGAAATTGATTACATGCATAGATCTGCAATTGCAGGACTCCACACATATCTGCTGACCTCACAAGACCCAAATGTAGTGAAAGTTTTTAAACATGAGGAGGATAAATCTAAGCTGACTTCTCTGCTTAATTTATCAGAAGCATATCGGCATCAAGCAGGAATGGAAATCAAACCAGAAGTAGATAAAAATCAGGCAGCAACTGAATGTGCCAAAAAACAAAAGAAAGAATATAAGGTGAAGGACCAGATGAGAAGGCAAGAAATGTGGAAAATGCATAAATATAGTTGCAAGTATAGAAAACTTTTGGAAGACCCTCATGCTGATCAGGAACAAACACAGGAATGGTTAAGGAGAAGCAAATTCAAACCAAGAGATGAAAGGTTAATAATGGCAGCCCAAGATAGTGGGCTATGTACATGCTGGTTTACAAAGTCCATTGAACATGTGGGAGAAACAGACAAATGTAGGTTTTGTAAAACCGAACTGGAAACAGTCACACACCTTGTTGCTGGTTGTGACATACTAATGGCAGAAGGACTGTATACTGAAAGGCATAATAATATGGCAAGACTGTTGCAGTGGGGATTGTGCAAACATTATGGTATTAAAGTGGCTGAAAAACATTGGAAACATGAACCACAAAGCATCATAGAAAATGATGAGGCTTATATCACATGGGATAACCCATTACCAACGGTTCAAAAGATAGATGCTAGAAAAATGGATATAGTGGTCCAAGAAAAGAAGGCAAAAGTAACATTGATTATTGAAATCGCTACACCCCATGACTACTGTGCCTTGCATACAGAGAGACACAAAGTCATAAAATATCAGGATCTTCAGGCAGAAATGTGAGCAATGTGGGAGGAAGATGCCCAGACAGTTCCAAAAGCAGTAGGAGCAATGAGTCTTATAAAAAAGAATTTACTATTGTAGTTAGGTATGTTACCAATCCATGTAACCCCGTATGAATTGCAGAAGGAGTCATTACTGGGCACATTGCGGGTGCTGTGAAGAACACTTTTGGCTGACATCAAAGATTATAACAATACTAATTTCATGAACATTAATTGTACTTTGACTTAGGAATGGAGTCCATTCCTGTCATAGTATTAGAAACCCAAAAGATTTGGAGAAAAAAAAAAAAAAAAAACAAAGCCTGAATATCAGCTTTGTCCCAGCTGAGTGGAGGACAGCCACTGTCATCCCTTTACAGAAAGGTAGAGCATCCACCGATCTGGGAAATTATAGACCCATCAGCCTAACTAGCCTGATCTGCAAGGCCATGGAATGGATTATCATGGACATCATTAACAAGGACATTGACAACCTCCAAACACTCGAACCCAAACAGTTTGGCTTCATCAAGGGGAGGTGATGTCTGTTAAATTTGGTTGACTTTTTTGAGACAGTCCACAAAGCCATGGACGAGGGGAAGACAGTGCACACCACCTACCTTGACCTGGCTGAAGTCTTCGACACTGTTCCCCACTCGGGCATAATAGATAAACTCTCTCAACTAGGCATCAATCCATATGTTACCAGATGAGTAGTTAACTAGCTTACTGATAGAACCCACCTAGTCAAAATAGGGGACGCCACCTCAAGTAGTAGATCCATATCGAGTGGCATACCATGGGGTTCGGTCTTAAGGCCTCTCTTATTTGGGATATACTTTTCTGAGGTGCAGGCCAAAGCTAGTGGGCTATGGCTGACCAAGTTTGAAGTTGACTGCAAGCTGGGCACTGTCATAAATTCCCCTAGTGATGTGGACATCCAACAGGAGGCTCTCACCCAAACAAATGACTGGTGCTAGAAACATGGCCTCAAGCTGAATACAAAAAAATGCATCATCATCCCCTTTGGGGAAGTGATGTCCCCACAAATTATCACATTAATAACAACATCCTAAGCATGCAATCAGTCATGAGGGGTTTGGGCACCCAAATTGATAGCAACCTGACTTTTGACCACAATGTTGCTTCCATTGTACAGAAAGCTTTCTACATGGCCCACCTCATAAGTAAGGGTATCTCATCCAGGGACAAGGAGGTCATAACATCCCTGTATTCTTTCTTTATAAGGCCCATTATTGAGTACAATGCCCCATTCGACATGTACCTCACAAAGCACATGCAGCAGCTGGAGAGACCACAGAGGTTCCTCACCAGGAGAATCCAGGGCCTCAAAAATCTACCATACATAGATAGGCTAAAAGCCCTATCCCTCTATTCAGTTTCATACAGACTCCTCTGAGGTGGCCTGTGTCTGGCATACAAGGCGATCTCGGACCCCGCCTTGGTGGGACTGCTGCATATCTTCAAGTCATGCTCCACTTGAGTAACCCACATGCATGGCCTCAACCTGGTCTGTGATATCAATAGGACTTGTTGGTAACTGGATGGAAAATAGAAAATACATCCCTGGGATTCCACCCGTGTCCCTGCTAGACAGGGGCATTGGGTGCTGATTTTAAACATGGGCTAAACTCTTGGCTAGACCTATAAGGGCCTCAGGGCCATTAGCCTAGTGACGTCATATGCTCCTATGATCCTATGCATTCAGTATATACAGTATATACAATTAAATGTTCAGGGGGTAAGGTAAAAGGGAAGGTAGGTGAGAAAGATGAGAAAATGTGGGAAAGTCTTCATGGGTAGAATAACAGAGTGCAGTTATAAAAAATGAGACCCTGGATGGAAGAGAATAGGTTTAAGTTACACCAACTATTTCTTCACAAGCCAGTACTTTTTAAGTTGGTTGCAGAAGGCTTAATAGGAAGTGAGGAAGTGATTACATGTTTAGTAGAAGGCCTTCTCATATGCCAGGGACTAATATTAGAGAAACTAAGTTTACTCCTAGGTTAAGTAAGGAGGAGGGATTCATGGGATTGTGATCGTAGGTTATAGGTAATGTATTTTTCAGTTAGTCTACTAGCAAAAAAGGGGAGTGTCTGTAGGTTTGGGAGTTTATAGGTGAGGGAATCCAGAAGTAGACTAAATGGAAAATAATTTTAACCTTTAAAAGACATTGAATGATATTCTGTTTTGTGGGAGAGGAGTCCACAGATATTGTTAGCTATGGTTTGGAAGAAGGTCAGGTTTTTCTTGAAGTATTGGCTATGATTAGGAGGCTATATTCTAATTCTGCCATCAGAATTCTTTGCCTACGGCTGCTGTGGGAATGGGAGGGGGAATGAGAGATATTTTTATACAAAAAAGTAATACTTTGACTTTTGATTTCATGGTATAGATATTATGTTGAATGTTTAAGTGTTGTTTAAGCCAGATAACTAGGCATTTGAAATGTGTGGCTGTTTCTGAAGGTAGTTGGTTGCTAAGCTGAATGACCCATTCACTGGGGAATGTGGAAAGTTTTGTTCTGTATCGGTGGTCATACATCATAGGTTTTATCTGCATGTTATTGAATATAAGTTTACTGTGATCCATATCAATGTTATTGCTGTTCAACACTTAAAATACAAACCATTCCAACTCTCTCCTCCTGCAGAAAGAGATACTCTGTTCTCTGAACACATCCCGTTACTCTGACTTTGCACCACTGTATTGCTTCAGATTCTCAAGGCTAATCCTCATTCAACATAGACACTAACACCAATATTTATAGTCCATCACATTCCACAATGTTCACTTCCATTCCATTTTCATCCTTCATACTGGCATTTTCATCTAGTCTTTGCTGCATTTTCTAAAACCGTGGTGGTGGTGCTGCGGTAGCGTTGTCGCCTCACAGTAAGACGCTGTCTGGTTCAATTCTCAGCTAGAACGTCTTCTACGTGGAGACATGCGTGAATGGGCGTACCTTCGTTGAAGGTTGTGTGTCAGGCCTGGCAAGCCGATACATAAAAATCAACTACCAATCATTAGCGGACCAGAGTTCCACTGTGGCGACCCCTAACCGGGAAAAGTCGAAAGACACAAACTTTGCTGCATTTTCAAGTTCAGTGCTGCTACTGTGTTTCTCCATTGTGAAAATCTTTGGTAGCAATTCTCTGGCACCACATAGTGGCATGAAAAGGGTACAGAAATTTCTCCATGCCCTGACCAAATTTTCCCATGATAGTATGAAAACCACTTCCTGTAGCTACTGAAAATGGGTCACATCCCTAGCCTGGCACACAAATAAATGCAGTGACATGCCAAAGGAAATGACTTGTTAAAGTGGCACACTAGAGTGAGGCCTTATAGTCACAGACATAAGCAAGAAACCAATGAATACTCACACACAACTTATGCAACAGAAGCTTTATTTTATTTTATTTGATTTATTTATTTTACATTTCTTTACCGGGATAGTCCGACTGGATACATGTCCATTTTCAGCGGATGCCTGGGGAGAAAAGCTCCACATAGCCAAACATACAAAAGGTTACACAAGAAGTTAGAAAACAATTAGAATATATATAAAAAGTGGTAATATACTTTATGTACATTGGTTTCGAAGTGTTCCATAGTAGGGACTCACAATTCTCATGGACAGACATACAACGGTTGCACAAGAAGTTAGAAAACAACTAGAATATATAAAAACAAAATGGTGATATATCTTATGTACATTGGTTTAGTAATGTTCCCTAGTAGGGACTCACAGTTCTCATGGACAGACACAATTACAAGTAAGATGGTGATGTAGTTAGATGTTATGATAATTACTGATTATGCTATTGTTTTATAACTTAATCTGGGTTGGTACATGAGCATAGCCAGTTCAATTTGAGATACTGTTTGAGTTTTTTTTTGAAGAGACGTTCGGAGGATTGTAGGGTTATATAGTTTGGCAAGGCATTCCAGATTTGCCAAAAAAGTTGGTGAACAGGGATTCACCAGCTGAGTTATTAGCTTTGTGGGTTTGGACCAGTAATTTGTCATCTGACTGTAGGGATCTCAGGTTGCTATATGGCTTAATAATATTTATAAGAGAGGGGGTATCTTTAGGGTGGTACAGAACTTTGTGCGCTATTAAGAGTTGATTGAATTGAATTAAGCTGGGCAGTTCTAGCCATTCTAGTTGTTTCAGGTTCTGGCAGTGATGGGTTCTATAGGTGGAGCCAGTGGCAAATCTGGCAATATGGTTGTAGGTATGGGACAGCTTACTTAGTTCGGTTTTATTGAGATTTGAGAGTACAGGTGAGGCATATAAAAGAGTAGAGAGTAGGTGTGATCAGGCGATTTCAGTCCTAGCCAGTGGGGTTAAGAGTGTTTTGTTTCTATAAAGTGATCCAAGCTTCTTATTGATGGTCTGTATGGTTTTGTTGACCTGTAGGTCAAATCTGAGATTATTGTCTATGATAACCCCTAGAAGTTTAGTGTGTTGATCTAGGGAGATAGTGGTGCCATTGTTAGATGTGACAGAGAATGAAAGTGTGGCAGATCTACTAGTGGGGGTGAAGAGTAGAAGTTTAGTTTTATTGGGGTTCAGTAGTAGGCGTTGGTTGGCGAGCCAGTTCTCAGTAGTGTTAAATGTATTTGGGTTAAGATTTGTAGTTCAGATGGGGAGGTGGCTGAACAGATGAGAGTGGAATCATCTGCATATTGAATACAGGTAGCTTTAGGGATAGCAGTGTGAAGATTATTGATAAAAATAGAGAAGAGTAGTGGGCCTAGTATGGAGCCTTGAGGGACACCAAATGTGAGAGGTAGTTGAGAAGAGAGTTTGCCCTACCATAGTACCTTGTTGTCCACCAGTTGAATAGAACTGAAACCACTGGATAGTGTGCGTTTTGAGGGAAATGGATTTTAGAGAAAGAATGAGAAGTTCATGGTTGACCATGTCAAAGGCTTTTGATAGGTCAAGGAAGAGGGTGGAGGTTAGCCTATTGTCATTTCTGTTATTGTTTGTGGCATTAGTAAAGGAAAGGAGGGCTAGATACATTGAATAAAGTTATATTTCCAGATAGAAATATCCTTTAGAGGTAACACCATTACTAGCATGTATCAGGTAACAGGAAGAAATGCCAGCACTGCATGCAGGGCAATATTATAGCATTAATACATAACTCTGATTCCTGCCAAAGGGGAGCTAAGAATTAGTCAAAGGCATGGAGAAACACACAATACAGTGACAGTTCAAAATGCCACAAGTAAAGCATCCTCCTCAAGAAATGCCATTCTGCAGACTACTGTGCCCCTATGGAGGTGCAGGGTCACCTTCCCTATCACAAAAGGCATGGAGGTAGGCAGACAGATTGGTAGCTGGCATTCAGCTTTTACTCAGATCAGTAACACCTGATACTAGATCTAAGAAGGCACATGGTTATATTCTGGATGGACCAATGCATATTATTGTATGGGCAAAGCAAGATTATGTCACCCTGTGTGTGATGCACACAATGATGTGGCAGTAACCACACACTGTGCTCACTGCAATGTGAAATGTCATCCACAGGACAACCTTCCCATGTTGTAAAAGTTATGGAGGTAGGCAAACAGTCTCGCAGTCTGCATGCACCACAAAGGTCCACTGATGAATTATAGGACACAGTGTAAGAACTAAGGAGGTAGATGTGTACATTCTGAGTGGATGCTACCATTTCCCCTAGCTTTGTCAAAATAAGTTCTCTTTCTACTACAAATCATTCCCTTAACATAAGATTCAGGTGGTAGCAGAATGAACATAATTCCCTAAATTGTCTAACTTAACATTCTGTTAGTAGCAGAGTGTGTTTATCTATCAGTTTATATGTGAATTTATCTGTTTATTGGCATTGACATTTTTGTTGATATTTATCTGTCTATGTATGTGTGCATCTATCATTTCTCTGTTTGTCCATGTATCGCTCGATCTGTGTATAGTAGTATCTCTCTATCTATCTATCTATCTATCTATCTATCTATCTATCTATCTATCTATCTATCTATCTATCTTTCTGTCTACCCAGTATTCACTCCACTTACTCTTAGATTAGATATAATTATAGGTATCAATCTATCTAGCTATATATATATGTACATATAGTTCAGACAGTCTATCCCACTATAGGTCTTCACATAATCACTTCAACCACTGGGAACTGAGACTCTTTTTCTCTTTAATTTTTCTGATCTCAGTCCCATCTCTCCAACTGCTTCTCTCCCTGCGGCACTCACTCTAGCTTGTCTGTTGAAAACTGCAACCGTATTTAACCTCATTGCTCTCACTCTGACTTACAACTTACCACAACAGTTCAGCAGCACCGTGTACCCCCAAGCCCACTCTGAGTATAAAACCACTAACTTCATAGTTTGGCATCTGCTCAGTGTAACCTTCCATTCCTCCTTTGTCAGTAATCTAATCAGTTACCTCACATTTTGGTTACGTAAGACTATTGCTCTTACCTTACACTTCTCCCTCTTGGACTACCCCCTTAATAACATTGTCACTCTTTGGTAGCAGCTGAAGATATCTTATTATGTAACTTACCTTTACAATCCTTTGTTAACATTTTCCATACTACTGCATACTTTACACCCTGGTGGTAGGGAAGTGTGACTCTCCACCTCAATGCACTAAGTACTTCCTACAGTCTCTACTTCCCCCTCCATTATTAACATTGCTATAACATTTGCCTGTCGTCTTCTACCTTAACACTATATAGCAGTACAGTGCAGATCTCTTCTTCTCCCCCACAGCCTTAACAATCTGGTCACAGAAGACTGCAGTTCTTACCTACCTCTCTTAGTCCCTGCTCTCTATCCCTTCCACAGTTGAAGGAAATATTCTAACACTGCCATTGTCTCTTTTCCCTCCACTCTCACCACTGTTCACTATATTAGCAAAATACTCATCAAGTGCATACAAAAGTGGTACCAAGCTTTAAAAAATGCAATACATCTAATTAGGGAGAAACTTGTACTACCTCATTACACAAATGTTGATCACAACAACACTAGAACTATGGACATAAAAAGTAGCAACAATGCAAAATTAAACCAAAACTACTTCAAAGTCAAACCTGCTTCTTCTAAAATAACTTCTGACAATGCACAGGAAAACATTATAATGAAAAATATCTGCCTAAACTGAAAGTAACTGTTTCTTTATGCACGGTTAATGCTTAACATGAAATATATTTCTAAAACAAAATCACATTTCTTCTACTTCTAGCTGTTTTAAAATTGCTTGTTACAATGGATAGCCTCAACCCAGGTCTTCAAACAACCTTCACTTCACTATCACAGTTACCCCTAAAACCTCAAACAACCCACAGTTCACTATTATAGCAATAACCCACGCCTGGGTGTGGGTAATGCTGGATTTACCCACGGATGGCGTGGTTTGGTCCCGAGGGCGAAGCCCGAGGGACCAAACAAAGCCAACCGTGGGTAAATCCAGCATTACCCACACCCAGAAGTGGGTTATTGCTATTATGCAATGACATTATTTAAGAAAAGAAATAATTACTTTTCTTAAATAATGGCATTGTATAATGCCTCTTTACTGCCCTTCCGCAGCTGTCTGGTATTCTGCGGCAGTTCTGATGTACTGCGCGCCTGCACAGTACATCAGAGCTGTGGGCAAAAGCAACGGAGAAAGCAAGATCTCTGTTGCTTTTTTTTTACTGTTTCGCTATGTTAAATGGGTTTAACATAGCAAAACAGCTTTAAAATAAGCAACGGAGATCTCCGTTGCTTATTGTAAAGCTGTCTCGCTATGTTAAACCCATTTAACATAGCGAAATAGTAAAAAGCAATGGAGATCTTGCGATCTCCGTTGCTTTTTTTTTTAAAAAACTGTCTCGCTATATTAAATGGGTTTAACATAGCGAGACAGCTTTAAAATAAGCAACGGATATCTCCGTTGCTTATTTTAAAGCTGTCTCGCCATGTTAAACCCATTTAATATAGCGAACTTTAAAAGCAACGGAGATCGCAAGATCTCCGTTGCTTTACACTGTCGCTATGTTAAAGGAGTTTAACATAGCGAGACAGCTTTAAAAAAAGCAACGGAGATCTCCGTTGCTTTTTTTAAACCTGTGTCGCTATGTTAAACTCTTTTAACATAGCGAGACAGTGTTTTATACTAACGGAAAAAGTCCGGGCGACCGGACCTTTTTCCGTTAGTATATTGACGGATTTACAACGGGCACGCTGGTTGGGCTGGCCAATCAGCGTGCACGTTTTAGGGGAGAAATTGTATAATACAGTATAAAGAACACAGTTGCACAGGAACAGGTTACATCCATCACATAATTAACCTCTTACACCAAACACTCAGAATCAAAAGAGATTAAAGATCTATCACTTAATTTCAGAAAGCATAACCAACAAAATTAGATTCTCCAGAAACTTGGATGCATTAGAAAAAACACAGATATACTGGGAATTTCAGAAACATAGTTAAAGCTAAATTCCAGACTCCTCATTATTTAATGTCAGCTTTCATATCTACTGGAACAGCAGATCCGGATTTAAAATTGGATATGTCACAATGCTGTTAATTAAAAAAACACTTGAAATTAAAAGCTCCACTAACTGGACAAAATTCTGAACAAACAGATGAAACTCTAGTATGATTAGTAGTGTAGCTAAAAATAAGCAACACTCTATATTATTATAGCATGTAATCCCCACTGAAGTTATACTATTAGTCCCCAAAACACAAAATCATCATCATCACCATCACAGATTTAAACTTATTTATTTATATTTTTTACCAAGATACTACACTGATCTCAGTGGACCATTTACAGGCACAACCTAGGTGAATTTGATTACATAAGAATGAGCAAAACATATTTATAGTTGCAAGAATATGCTAAAACATATATACACATGCACAGATGCAAGAATATGTTACAGCAATTAGGGTGAGATGCCAGAATGCAGTTTGCCATGGCAAAACATAAAAAGGAAAATTGGTATCAGTCCCAGGTTACATATATTAGGTCCCAAGCAATCTCAAATGTTTAGATACCTCTCTCAAATGGTCTTAGTCACCTGATTGCAACCCCCACAAGACTTTACCAACACACAAAGTAAGTACACACTTTTGAAGTTATTATTAATAAAGTTTTTTTTTTTTTTTACAAACATATAAGAATTCTCCCTATTGCAACCAGAGACCATTAGTCATCACCGTCACCATCTGCTTTAAAGCTCCAAAGTAATGCAAATAATAAAGTTTCTAGAATCAAAAGCAAATGAACTGCACAAGGAACTTCACAAAACAGACCAGATAATGCTATGTCTAGAAACAGACAAAACCACAGCCCTTAAAAATTTCAACTCAAAGTAACAGCCATCATATGAAAAATGTATCCCTTAACAAACAGGAGGGTGAAGGGAAAAACAGTCCCATCGATAATAACCATACACCAGCTTTTCAAACACAGAGACATCACCTGGAAGTCATCCAACAAATCTTAAAACTATCAAACATTCCCCTTACAAAGGGAAATTGTAAAATACAGGTCAAGAAAGCATGCCACCACCCTTAGAGAAAAACAGAATAATGTCCTTAGAACTCAAATGCTTCTGGTGTTTAAAAACAATGTATTCTATCATGAAAAGCCTGAACACAATAAATCATAACAGATCATGGAAGCCTCACTTCTCAAGTATTTCAACAATCACTTAGAAGCTGCCAAATTCCCCAAAATAGATAAGCAAACACTCTGCCACATTTTGTTCCTAATCACCTTGATCTTCCAGATTACTCTCCTCCAGTCTATTTCCAAAACACCTATGTGAAAAGGTAAAAACGCTAGAAAAAAGGCTAATCCCAGCCCAAATGCTCTCTGCTGTACGTCTTTGTCCGTCTACTGCAGAAATAGCAAAACTGCTGTCACCCATATTCTAAATCTGTCATTAATTCCATTCAAAATTCTGCATCAGTTCAAACATGACTGAATAACACCAGTCCTTAAAGTGACCTCATCAATAACCTCTAGGACTGTTGATCCATCTCAGTCTTAGGGCCACTGGCCAAATTACTTGAAAAAAATATATTTAGAAACAGATAATGTACTGCATACATTTGGTTTGCTCACAGAAGCCCAGCATTTAGTTCAAGTCACTAGCATAAGTTGCTCCAACATGGAAGCAGGCAGCATGACCAAAGGGATCTTCACTGACTTAAAAAGGAACTTTGAATGTGTTGCTGAAACTCTAGAAATTATGACTTAATAATGGGGTGATCATATGGATCTTAAAATACCTTAAAAATCAGTCCTTCCTGGGGCATGGTGAAGATGGCTTACTGACAGCAGCAACTGGTGAAAGCTCTGTGACTGAAAACTTTTTTCTGACAGAGTCAAAAAATTTAAATTTTGGGACACTTAATACCTAATTTTATTCACTAATAGTCAGGGAAAAGATTTATAGGTTCATAGATGTGTACTAGGCTAATGGCCCTGGAGCCTTTAGAAGCCTAGCCCATAGGATTACCCTGGCATTGTGCTACCTGAACTTAGTTCTCAGTGCATCTGTCGAGTAGAGCCACTGGAGTGATTCCCCTGGGTGAATTTTCTATTTCCCATCTGCTCATCAAGAGTTCTCTTGAAGAGGGCCAGTGAGGTGCTCTGCTTGACATGTATGGGAAGTCTATTCCAGAGCATGGGCAAACTCTGGGTTATGAACCTGTCCCTCCAGTATGTTCTGTTGATTGTGGTAATGAGGTTGAGGTCTCTGGAGCATGGGGTGTGGAGGGATTGGGATTTCTTTAGATGTATCATTTCTAACAGAGCTGGGTCAGACATGGCTTTGTAAGTCAAGCAGAGATCGCTTCTTAGTAGACGATATGAGACAGAATAGCTAGAGTTTTTTTGAGTCTGTCCATGTAGGACATGTGTTTAAGGCCTAGGATCCTCTTCACGAGGTACTTTTGTGGCCTCTCCAGCTGTTGCAGGTGTCTAGTGAGGTAAATGACAAATGAGGCATTATACTCTATGATTGGTCTAATGAGGGAAGAGTAGAGAGAAATGATGACCTCTTTCTTCCTGGATGCAAAACCTTTGGTAATGAGATGTGCCACATAGAAGGACATTCTGACCACAGTGGCAATGTGGTGGTCGAAAGAGAGGTTGCTGTCAACCTGTGTCCCCAGATCTCTTATAATGCCTTCAGTGTTCAGTGGGTTCCCATCGATTTGGTAATTAGTGGGAACTGAATTTTTCCCAAAGGAGATGACACATTTTTTGGCATTAAGCTTAAGGCCGTGATTTCAACACCAGTCATTGGTGTCAGTGAGGCCTTTCTGTAGGATGTCTGCATCACTTGGGGAGTTAATAATGGCTCCCGGCTTGCAGTCGTCTGCGAACTTGGTCAGCCAGAGTCCCTCCGTGTTGGCCTGGACTTCTGAGAAGTAGATGCCAAACAGGAGAGGACCCAGGACCGATCCCTGTGGGACTCCAATCATGACTGGTCAGCGGTCTGACTTGGAGTCTGCTACTTTCACACTGTGGGTTCTATCTGTGAGCCAATTTGAAACCCACCTAATGATATAGGGGTTGATGTCTAGTTTGGTGAGTTTATCAATAATCAGGAGTGAGGAATGGCATCAGAGGTCTTGGCCAGATCGAGGTAGGCTGTATGAACTGCCTTACCTTCATCCACAGGTCTGGTGACTGACTCAAAGAAATCAACCAGGTTGAGCAGGCATGATCTACCTTTCATAAAACCAAATTGCATGGGATCTAGAGTTTGGAGATTCCCTATATCCTTGTTAATTAGGTCCATGATGATGCGCTCCATAGCCTTACATATCAGACTCGTCAGGCTAATGGGGTGATCATTTCCAGGGTCTGTAGTCACTCCTCTTTTATGGAGAGGGATGACTGTAGTAGTGCGCCATTCAGTAGGGACAAAACCTGAGGTGAGGCTGTGAGTGAACGGGGCACATGGATGTGGTGCCAGTTCACTTTGTAATTCATGTAGAACACAGCCAGGAATATTGTCAGGTCCCATGGAAGCTGTATTCTTGGCCTTGGACAATGCAACTTTAGCCTGTGCTGCAGTAATTCTGGGTGCCTTACATTCTTCCGGTATTGAGATTCGTCCTTTGGGGGGGAGAGAGGGGTAAAGTTGGCACTGAATCTGTCGGCCAGTATGTTGGCAATATCTGTTGGTTCAGTATTGGAGGTACCATTGTGCAGTATTTCAAAGCAAATCTGGGTATTGCAGTGGAGTTTCTTGATATAACTATAGAAGGCTTTGTAGTTGTTTTTAGTGTCTGCTGCAATTCTGCCTTTATAGCTGGCTTGGGAGGTTTTGATGAGGGATCTCAACTTTTTGTTGAGGCTAATAATTTTTCCATTCTTGGGACTTCACCTTTTTCTACAACAGTTTTTTCCTTCTGTTGCAGAGTTTATTAATGACAGGGGACCACCAGATTGGCTTCTTTTTTGGAAAGCATCTATGTTCTGTTGGGTATGGCTAGTTCCATGCATTTATGTACGTGTTCGTACATTGCATTGGTGTATGATTCGGCAGTCATGCATCTATTTTCCATCGGCATGGGTGCTGTGAAGTTAGCCACCTCTGTTTTTAGGAGTCCAAAGTCAGCTTTGGAGAAGTTTTTCATGGTGGATATCTTTGCTGGGGATGTGGGTGAGATGTGGATTTCCATGGTAATTAGTTTGTGGTCGGATCTAACCAGGGAGGAATTGACTAATGGTGTAGAGCAGTTGTTGCCCATGTTAGTAATAACCAGGTCAAGGATGTTGCTTCTTCTAGTGGGGGTAAGAATAAGCTGGTCCAGGGCATTGGAACTGATGAACTCCAGGAAGCATTGGGTCAGTGCACTGGTGCATGAGTAGTTTTCCCATTTGATGGAGGGGTAGTTGAAGTCACCTAGTATGAGAGTGTTGGGTTGGATCTTCATAGTTTCCAGGGTGCTTAAGAATGTGGAGTGAGAGTCTTGGGACATGGTTGGGGACCTATAGCAGGCTATGACCTGAAATGCTGTCTTACATAATGTTAGTTGTACCTGGAGTATCTCAGATGCTTTATGCTGGGCTACTAGTCTGGAGGTGTGCATATCCTTTATGAATATGGAGACACCACTGCCTTTGGAGCTTCAGTCCATGTTCTGGGGCTGGAAGGTGTGGAATGAGTTATAGCCTGGTAGTGCAGGGGTGCTTTTTGCTGCTTTAAACCAGGTTTTCATTACATCACAAATGTCGATGTTCTCTATTTTGAGGAGTGCTTCGAGCAAGTGCATCTTGAGATTTAGACTTCTAGCATTGAGCAGCATGACCCTCAGATTGTATTTATTTATAGCTGTTATGGTGGTAATTTGATCTTTGGAACACCACCTAAAAAGGCACTCTAGGGGTGGCAAGAGCCTTAGCCAGTACCCAGAAACCCAGAGGTGACAGATGCAAGCCATCTCTGGCTTCAAGTTTTTTAAAAGCTGTAATTTTCCTTTCAGAGTTTCAACTGTTTGGTTAAGAGAGGAGACTTCAATATGACCCAGTCAAAAAATGGTACTCGGGATTCTTTTGTTAAAAACAGACACCTAGTCACTGATATGTAGTATGCAAGGTGTATTACTTAAAATGGACAAGCTGGATAGCAAAAGAGAAAGTCTGAAAGAAGAGTACAGAAAGAAGACAGAACATTTAGAAATTCTTATGAAATTCTTATGAAACAACAAATTGCACAATTCAGCAGTGTAGAAGAAGCTTTAAATAATAATGAAGGGAGAATAAATGAAGATGAGTCTCAGACTGAATTTCTTTTAAAACAAAATAACTAGCTGTTAGATAAAGTTGATGATTTAGAAAGTAGACTGAAGCAAAATAACATAAGAATAAACTGTCTACTTGAAAAGTATGAGGGAGACAATATAATAAAATTCTTAACAACTTGGCTACATAAAACATTAAACCTACTAGAAACTTTTCCCGGGATACATGAAGCTCGGTGCAAGGCTGGCGTTAGGCTTGTGCTGACCATGTGGTGTGAGGATGGTGCAGTAGCACCAAATGCATAGTAATGAAGGCGCTCTGCCGACACAGCCACGTGCACAGGAAAGGAGCGCGAGTGCATAGGGTGTGTCGAAGTGCTGCACGGAGGTGTGGAAATGGCAGCTGTCGATGTGCAACCTAAAATGCTTGCATATAACAGATTGCAAGATAGTAACCATGTCAGTGTCCCTGGAGCCTGAAACGTATGCAAAGCATGCAAGAAAGTACCTGCGAACACAAAGTGACGAAGCAAACAGAAATGCACGGTAGGGAATAACGGGCCCCTATCCCATGAACAAATGACATGGAAGACCGTGTGGCCGTAGTCCAATGCAGTGTAGATAGCCATACCCAGTGGAAGTGAAATGCATCATATGTTAGCATTCCGCCAGTAGGTACGTCCAGCCCAATGGTGAGGGTCACCAGCTGACCCATAATGTGAGGGAGGGTACACAGCTGGGCAGATGTGTCCATAACAAAATACATGAGAAATGTAGATATCTAGTGACCGTTCGTCTGAATTATATCCCACAAGGCATGTAATAGTCACATACAAAAGGTATGTCTGTATTTCACATACCAAATGTGATAGGAAATAGAATAAGCATGTAAACGAAACAGAAGGAGCATGCAAACAGCCACAACAATAAGGACACATGTAGGCTGAAAGGAAAAGTATTATCCGTACCGTCGACTAGGATTACCACCTTTCCCACTTTGCGAGCGACAGTCCCTCTTTGGGCAGTTGTGTCCCGACAAAAACCTGTAACAATGGCAAATGTCCTGAAATTATAGGACAAAATTATTTCCTATACGTTATGTAATAGTTGCATTAAACAGGTTCTCTATATCTAAATTACATAAATGTTATAAGAAACAGAATAAGCAACTGAACTGCTACAAGAATAAGCTTTTATATAGGCAAGACGTCTAAGTTCTATCCTGTGTACTGCCATGGGTATGTGTCGGCCTGTAAAATGTGATGTGTGTACCAAAAATGTCCCACTTTGGCCAATTGAAAAGGTGGCAACCCTACCGTCGACTGTGGGGAGGTGTTGTCCACTACAGTCGGATATGTGTACGGAATATATCCCATCCTAGACATAGGAAAAGGTGGCATCCTACCAATGAGTACAACAGGCCACCAAAATCTGGAAGTCAGCGGTACAAGCCGAACTTGTCAGGATGTGTCACAGTCAAACAGGTAGTACCCGGGTATACCAAACATGTAATGAAAGAGAAGTATGGGCGTGTACCTATGTGCGTGAGGTATAGCATGTGGAAAGCAAACATGGTAGGGTAGTCCACACAACCATACAGGTACCAAACACATGTAGGGTATTCAGTGTGTCAGTCTGGCCGTGTCATGGGCCAACAACCAAAGCACAGATGTATGGGGTGTGAGGAATCTGTGTGTGTGGGGTGGATGGGTAATGGTACAATCCTCCAAGGCGATACTGTGTCGTATGCAGAATAGGTGAACCGGAGGTGTATGAGGGAGCAGTGGGTGAAGCTGAAAGAAACACAAACACATGTATAAACAGCTGCAATACAACCAGACAGGCCATACTGTAGAACACAATCCCACAAACAGATGAATATTGAAATGTGCGATACAAATGTATAGATATGTCACCGGCACATACCCACAGATTGGTCTATATGGAACTGGCCATAACAAATGCAACACACCTGGATGGAACTGGCCATAACAAGTGCAACACACCTGGATGCATAATGGACTACGCAGCATCCCCTCCACATCACACAACCCGCTCCCGTCCCTGAACGTCCACCAAATCCAGCTGTACTAGGCCCACTGGTGTGGTGCAGCCACAGCTACACATAGTGACTACTACGCATATGTAGTAGGTAGTGTCACCCTAGGCGGTTGCAGGATTGCACATGACCTCAGCACATTTTTGTAACTCCAAAACGATGTTCGGAATACCTCTTGTTGTGGACCGGTACAATTCTTGGATATCCCTCATGGGATACGTAACTTGTGTAAACATTAGAACGGAAGACACGAAGTCCAGTCCTGTAGATATCTGGATAGAAGTTGGAATGTGCATTAGAGGTGTACAACACTGTCCAGCCCTAAGTGGTCATGCATAACCTACTACCCAGTATCAAACACTTGCCCGTGACGCACGTGTCCCGAAATGAATAAGCGGAAATATATTGCACATATTCGCATAGTAGTAAATGGTATAAGGGTGATGAAGGCACTGACGTAAACAGGATAACCCTGATCTACTGTGTGAGGGACACTTAATGTGTGTGTAGGTGTGACCGATCATACCTGTCAACCTCTGACAGCAAGATATCTGGACAAAGCCGTGAATGAAAGTATACCTGTCAGCCTCTGAGAGCAAGATAGCTGGGCAAAGCCATGAATAAAAGTGGGACAAAGACCCAAAAGTATGGACAATTTGTAAAGAAACTGAGAAAGTTGATAGAATAACAGTCTGTACTTTGGCATTAATTTCCTGAAGTGTATGAAGTCTGAAACTCAAGTGTCTGTCATTATGTTCTGACTTCAGTCTTTAATGACTAGCTACTGATTTGCCAGAAAACAACAGTGTATTACAGAGGTCCATACATATTTATAGTAACAAACCTTCACATTTGTTTACTGTACCACTGCATACCTGTAGATAATTCATGTCCAAAATAATAATCTTCGTATGAATGCATACAGGAAATAGTCAAATGTGAATGGGAACACCCCTCACCGTGGATTATGTATTGTAACCACCCGCACCCATATTATGTATTGCCAACATAAAAAGCTGCTGACAGGTGCCGAAAGACCTGTGTCTGTAAACACAGGTAAACCTCTATAAAATGGACAAATGCTGTCCATGTGCTTCGTCTGACATTTGAACTCAGTCAGGGCAGTTTCATTCACCAGGCGGACAAGCCTAAACCCAGATTACCACAGGAACACCCTGACAATCAAAGACTTGTATGTGCCAGGACTATAAGCCTTGGTGTTCTGCATATCCTTGGAGTGATTAAATATGCAGCTTGGGTCCAGAGCAGTAGGGAATAGGGAATGTGTAATATGTAGTACCGCATTTTTCCCAGCAGGAGAATGGATGCCTGTGTTGTAAGTGAAGCGGTGAGGCGTATGTTAATGTAGCTATGTACTATGGGTATGCATATAAATGAGTCAGAACACCAACAGTATAGTGGTGACAGCATCCGGCCAACGTGACTGCAGTCCCGGGTCAACTATGACTTCAGCACATATGAGTTAATGAATGTGTGTGTGCTGTAAAGACATTTAAATATGTAAAGGTGAACATGTGTTTTGCATATGTCCGTTAACCGGATTACAGATATTGTACTGGTACTGTCACAATTAAGAAAGCCCACGTAAGCACAAAGACTTAGTTAACATATGTAACCCATAATAAGGATATGCAAGTGCGCCTGCGCATGTGTAATCCGCTCACAGCATAGCAAATGGATGCTGTTTTCTACATGTTTATTTATATATCTATATATGGATATTTGTGTATAGATATATATCCACAGACTTAAACTAAATAAATATATGAAATAAAGAATGTACAGACATATACATACGCACACACACACACACACACACACACACACACAAAATTACATTAATCGATATATACATATATAACACATGTACATAAAAAGGCTACACATCATAGCTATTATGGATAGACATACAGACATGCAAGAAAGGTAAATACACTGCTGCTTTCCAAACCATTGCCTGGAAAGTACCAGTGTGGCAAATCTGCAAGTTCTACTATTTAAACATGGATATAGGTGTCCTTTGCAGGACTCCAAAAAGTGTTGTCTAGCAACAACGGCCACTAATTATCGATGCTAAGGAAGTCACATTGGCAGCTACAATATAGCTGTACATGCAACAGTAGCTTGTGCAAGGGTAATAACACATGGGTTGACAGAATGTATGACATATGTCCCGATACGCGGAGAGTGGATAGTGCTTAGAAGTATCTTCATACTTTATTATCACTCACATTAAATATGTCTTATGACTACTGTGGAGGGGTGTCAGGTATGGGAATCATGGGTATGCAAGAATGGGCCTAGGTTCACAGGTGTTGGTTGGCACAGATTTATTAGGTCCGCCCCATGGGAGTGATTAATATTCCTATGTGGGTATAGCACATGCCTATACCTTCCAAACATGAAGAACCCATGTACTGGATATTGTGTAAACCATTGTGGGAAGACGTAGGGACTTATATCAGTGTAATGTAAGCGATTATCATGGACGTACATGCGTATGAATAAGATGGTAACCATACCTCTCAACCTTTCAGAATAAGACAGCTGGACAAAGGCATATTTAAATAAGTACAAATAGGGGCTATGTTAAATATTCCTCTGACAAAGTTAGAGCGTTGATAGAATAATGGATAATTCATTAGTATGAATGTTTTGAGGGTTATTAGTTTTAAACTACTAATGTCTGTCATTATTATCTAACCTCACAGTCCTTAATGACCTGCCACTAATTTACCAGAAAGGCACAATAATAACAAAGAAGGAACAACATTATAAGTCTAAGTTCGGGACATTTAACCAACATGTGTACAGTTGAGAGTTATGAAGGTAACCCTGTTCTAAATAAATGTACAGAACTAGTGATATCAGGTGGACAGGTGTGAAAAAAGACGGGATGACAAATGACAAAACATGTACAAGTCAAAAGCATGTACCTCAATAAATGTGAATGAATACTTATGCCCTGTGATAGTCAATGTGGAAGGTTAATAGTGTCCCTCAGGGTGTTATGCAGTGTCCCCGATACAGTGTCTAGTCTCCCACACTCGCATGTGAGTTCTGCCACTGACGGACATCGCAAATACTGGCGAACACATAAGGTTGATGATAGCATAATATGTTTTGATTAGCACCTGTTGGCTTTTGTGAGGAACACAACACTCTTGGGTGTGTCCTGCAAAAGGAATGTAATGGCATCTGGCCTGTGATTTCTTCTTGTGTGTAGTGGTGTAATACAATGATATATCTTGTATCAGAAACAGATACATGTGATAGGAAACAGTATTATCAACTATACTACTACAAGAAAACTCTGGAGGTATGAAAAGCGCTGAAGTAGTCAGTTCTGTACTGACCGCAGGTATGTGTTGACATGTCATATGTCACAGCTGTATATATAGTACCTATAGGGCTGTCACCATTACAAATGATGAAGGTGGGAGCTGCTTTGTATAAATGTCAGACATAGCAGGTCAAACCATACCTACAGCCATGCATACTCCACAAATAGACATATTAGCACACAGCAAAGCTTAGGCAAGAGGTCATGGAGCCATGGCCGGCGTGTACAAGTAGAGGAAGTGTAGAACAAGGCAAGATGTCTGCCGAGCTATTTAGCAATATCCTGTAGGGGCGTGTAAGACAGCCCCTAAACCGAACGTTGCACGGACAATGTTAGGATATGCAAATTACCCCATTTGAAGGTGAAAGCTATGCAAATGATGTAAATCTGCGATACATGTAACAGTAAGCTGTCCGTGCAAGAGTAGAGTTATGTGCAGAAATGTACTTGGATGTTAACCGAGTTACGTTCTGCAAGTAGCTAAAGGAGCAATGTCAGCTGCAAATAAAGGATGAATACAGTTGAAGAAGCATGCCAATGGCCAAATATAAGGCCAGTGGCATATTTCTCCATTGTAAATTAATAAAACTCTATTTGTCCTCCCCCGATCTCCGGTGTGTAAGCGTAGCGCAGCGGCATGAAAATGCGCTGCACTTTTAAAACAAGAGAAATATTTAAAATACACATAGACGTTGTAATTATCGTTAACAGTTAGTTCGCCATGCAGGTGAATGGCAAACTGAAGACAAGATGGCTACTGAGTACTGGTTGCTATGTATAGAAGCGCTCTGTCAGAGATGTAACCAAGCATTAGTAGGCAATCCGATGCAATTGAGGCTGAGGATAGTGAATCACAATTTGTCATGCCATATGGGCCAAGCCACTACAGTGGAAGAGTAGGTTAAGGGGACTATCAGAGTAGAAGATAGGTGACATCATGAGTGTGTATGTATAATCATGAGTGTGTATGTATAAAACACTGTAATCCTATCGGAGCAATGTGTCACATGTTTGCTGTCAGTTACTCATCAGTGGAAGAGGCATGTTATGATCTATCCTAGGTACAGTCAGGAAACTGATGGTGTACGCCATGGATATCACTGAAGTTTCATGCAAACCTGCTGTCAGTGTGTTCGTGCCTGTGCACGCCTGTAAGCCCGAGTAAGCATGTGTGCGCACGTGTCAGCCCGTGTGCGCGCATTGAAGAATGAGTAAGCTAGTGTAAGCATGTTAAAGCCCGTGTAATGTCGTGTAAGCCAGTGTACGCATTTGTAAGCATGTATAAATCTGTGCTACACACATCACACATGTACTGCACACTCTGAAACACATGCTGCCAAAACTACACACGTCAGTCAAATGGCACATGGATGGATAATAAATCATCAGAATCAACAGTGCTGTAAACTATACTACATTGATGGTCATAGCTGCAATGCATCATGTCTGCTGACATACACCTAGAAGGATATGACACTTTGCCTTAACTACATTTTAACATTAATACAGTGCTATAAAGCCACCCTGAGCATCAGCACCATGTTAATCTGTTCCTGCATCAATGTTACACATTACAGGTGGTGGCACAGGTGTCATCATATGCACAGGGTATGGTGTTTCCTTTCCAGAGCCTGTCATTGAGCCATCCAAGCAACATGTAAGTATGTGTGTGTGTGAAGGACAACAGTGTTTGCATGGCCCAATGTTGATGCAATGTGTGTGTGTATGTGTTAGCCCTAGCTGTTTGTTTCATGTGTGTGTCTGCATGTACACAGTTTCAGCATGTGTCATGCATATACAGGAGGTTGTGGGACAGTCACAGACCGTACCTGCCAGGCTGTACAGATCGCCATTACTGGCCATGGACACCCCTGCATGCATTCAACAATATTCCAGTCCTGCACCTGTCAATGTATACACATACATTCTTGGGATCTTTATCACAACCTGTGGATAAACGGGAGTCAGTAATGTTAACCTGATTTGCATAGTAGTGTCAGGTAATACATAATCATATGAGCCATACTCATCCTCCAAAGTAACAACCACTGCTGACTGTTGCTGAGATGTGCACACGACCGTTTAAAGGTGCTGTACTATCATTGTTGTCAATGTCCCTTGTAATACCCAGCAGCAGAATAACTGGTCACTACACAACTATAACCCAGGATCACTACAGCACACAGTATGTGCACTATCACAGAGCCATAGCAGATTTACATACATCAAAGGTGTTCACTTACAGATAATGCAGCACATTCAATAGTGCTAATATCCACATACATATCAATATCTATCTACATTACATATATAGAAATAGAAATACACACGCACACACTTGGCAGGGTTGTGATCAGAACACAGACCTAACTACCTTATCACACTACAGCATTATGAATATACAGAATGCGCTACCTTGATTACTAGATCACAGCATTCACACAGGCATACGTCCAGCTTGCTGGCATCAGCATCAAAGGCAAAGACGCCATACAGATTCTGCGAAGAGTGAATAGTGTAAAAGCAATGTACTGTTGTCATGCAGTGGGAAACTCTCACACACACATACACATGTGGCAGGATTGGGATTATTACACAGACCTAACTACCTTATCACACTACGCATTTACAGAATGCGCTCCCAAGAGTACTGAGCACAGCACTCCCAGAGGCATACTTCTAGGTGGGTGACATCATCCTTAAAGGCAAAGACACCGATAGGGAATGTATGTGGTGTGAGACGTCTAAAAGCATTACCGTGTCCCCAGGCAGCTGGTAACACACACACACACACACACACACACACACACACACACACACACACACACACACACACACACACACACACACACACACACTTGGCAGAGCTGGGAGTCGAACATACACCTAACTACCTTATCACACTACAGCAATACGCATTTACAGAATGCGCTACCAAGATTACTGAACACAGCACTCCCAGAGGCATACTTCTAGATGGGTGACATCATCCTTAAAGGCAAAGATGCTGATAGGGAATGTATGTGGTGTGAGGTATCTAAAAGCATTACCATGTCCCCAGGCAGCTGGTAACACACACACACTTGGCAGAGC
Source organism: Protopterus annectens (assembly GCF_019279795.1). Classification (NCBI taxonomy): domain Eukaryota; kingdom Metazoa; phylum Chordata; order Ceratodontiformes; family Protopteridae; genus Protopterus; species Protopterus annectens. Next base: position 976,317,973 of record NC_056732.1, on the reverse strand, counting down.
TGGGAGTCAAACATACACCTAACTACCTTATCACACTACAGCAATACGCATTTACAGAACTCGCTACCGAGATTACTGAACACAGCACTCCCAGAGGCATACTTCTAGGTGGGTGACATCATCCTTAAAGGCAAAGACGCCGATAGGGAATGTATGTGGTGTGAGGCGTCTAAAAACATTACCGTGTCCTCAGGCAGCTGGTAATACACACACACACACACACACACACACACACACACACACACACACACACACACACACACACACACACACACACTTGGCAGAGCTGGGAGTCGAACATACACCTAACTACCTTATCACACTACAACAATATGCATTTACAGAATGTGCTACCTAGATTACTGAACACAGCACTCCCAGAGGCATACTTCTAGGTGGGTGACATCATCCTTAAAGGCAAAGACGCCGATAGGGAATGTATGTGGTGTGAGGCGTCTAAAAGCATTACCGTGTCCCCAGGCAGCTGGTAACACACACACACACACACACACACACACACACACACACACACACACACACACACACACACACACACACACACACACACACACACACTTGGCAGAGCTGGGAGTCGAACATACACCTAACTACCTTATCACACTACAGCAATACGCATTAACAGAACGTGCTACCAAGATTACCGAACACAGCACTCCCAGAGGCATACTTCTAGGTGGGTGACATCATCCTTAAAGGCAAAGATGCTGATAGGGAATGTATGTGGTGTGAGGCATCTAAAAGCATTACCGTGTCCCCAGGCAGCTGGTAACACACACACGCACACACACACACACACACACACGTGGCAGAGCTGGGAGTCGAACATACACCTAACTACCTTATCACACTACAGCAATACACATTTACAGAAAGTGCTACCGAGATTACTGAACACAGCACTCCCAGAGTTATACTTCTAGGTGGGTGACATATTTCGCAAAGGCAAGGACCCCGATAGGGAATGTATAGAGAGTGAGCAGTCTGAAAGCATATTACTGTCCCAAGGTAGATGTCGACAAACACACGGCAGTGGTGTGATCGGGACAACTAAATATCTACGAAGCACCACAACAACACTACATAGATATGGTATGCGCCACAGACAGTACACCCTGCAAGACAGTCAGCCAGTGTGTTCAATGTAGGCATTCATCGTGATGTTGTAAATGGACATCTGTTGCCTGGATGTCCACCATCGCTATACAGGATGTCAATGACTATGCCCATACACAGAGGCACAAGGTGTCATTGGCCATGCCCACACGCTTAGTATCACACGTCCGTTTGGAATGTACTGCATGTCCATCTACACAACGGCAAACTGGTCATGCTCACACACTAAGCAGTTGCAAAGGGCCGTCTTGCATGCACATGGATTCTAAACACGTAAGGGCACAGTTTGGAATGTACTGTGTGTCCAACTTAACAACGGCGTACTGGGCATGCTCACACAGCAGTTGCAAAGGGCCATCTTGCATGCACACGGATACTAAACATGGAAGGGCACAGTATGGTATTACTGTCCCCACGTACATGACGGCCACTCACATGTATTGACCAGTACACACTCAGAAGCAATCACAGATGTCTCAGGTGCAGATCACAGAGGTACACACCGCAGTCTACAATGTAGCCCTCAGACACCATCATGTCGTTGGACCAGCAATACATCAACACAACACCGTGTGACGCATGACCAGTGGACTGTACATAGGTGTACAGCAACCGTGCAGACTACACATGTACCGACAGGGTTCCATCATGTGTTATGCATTGCAATGATACCACTTTACATAACCAGGTTGGCTCTACACGTAACAGGGGCCCTGGGTCTTACACAGCTGTGACAGATGACTGTCGCTGTACACCAATGAACACACATGTTCAGATATGTCATACATATAATTGCAGTGGATATGTGCACGGACCACACACACAACACATATGTACATAGCATAGCTTTTGCTGTCCTCCGTGCAGACAAGTGGCTGCAGCAATCATACTCACGCAAATGGGAGGTGGGTCCATGGCTGTTGAATGCCAACAGTACATGAGGTAGCAATGTTGACTGAGTACACATTCCCACTGTACTAGTTACCCATGACACCCATCATATCATACAACAGTCCATGTGTTATGTATGTCAACACACATGTCCACCGACTGCAATGCATACAAACATGGCTACATGACAGGCATGCAGGACCAACACACATGTACAAACTGTAGTGTGCATGCAGCTGCCATGCATGTGCAGTAGCTGATGTAAGTAACTCATCTGTGCCAAACTACAACATGCAGTTATAATGCAGCCCCATCATTGACACCTGTATATGGTGACATACTGACAGTATGGTAGGATGTACATTAGGTATGGATGGATGTGTTTACGTAAAGTGGTGCTGCACCTGTGTAGATGGATGTTCGCCGGGTACAGCTCACAGGTGTGTCACACGCCATCATACCATTACATGTGCAAACAGTACACTATGTTACTGTTACCTGACGGTGAAGACATAATACCTACACAGCAGTCAGGTGTTACCGACTGTACATCACTCGACACTGGTAACACCTACATCCTCCTGTGTGCATATAGCAGCACAATTGCCGGACATAGCGTTGGTACACATAATGCGGCCAATACTGCTGCATGTCTGTCAGACGTATCATCACATAGCAGGTGTATCATTCACAGTACTGCCATGTGTGTTTGTATGTGTGACCATATATGCCACATATGGTGGGGAATACATCCCAATTGTGACACACCCCTGTACACTGTTGTAGACATCTGTACATACTGCAGTGTGAAAAGCATGACATAGGCAGGTGTGGTGTGTGTATCACACACATCAGCTATCCGTATGTGTATGACAGTTGTGGTCTCCACAGTGTGTGTGTGTGTGTGTGTGTGTGTGTGTGTGTGTGTGTGTGTGTGTGTGTGTGTGTGTGTGTGTGTATGTATGTATGGCTGTCTGGTGCATGGAGTGTGGGTGTATGCTACTATACGGAACACACAGGATCCCAACCCCTCATGGTGATGCAGTCAACTACCCTGTTGATGCCATCGGTCTCAGCTGTACTGGCTACCTGTACATGTCCCTTCTCTGTGTCGCGTTGTGTGGGTGCACAGTACTGTGAGAGGATGACCACATAGGCAAGTGTCCTCACCTCAACACTATTGGGTGTGCGTTATAGTGTTGTCGACCCCGTGAGTGTGGGCATGTTCCTGTACTGTGCAGGGTATTACTGCTACACAGTGAGGCCTCATGCTATCAAGTGGCCTCTAACGTTATTATTGTCCAGACCACTGTGTACAACCCATGCACCATGTCAGCATACCTGTGATGTGACCTGGTATGGATGTCACGTCTCTAGCCACTGTAGCCTATTACACTGCACACAGGCTGCTGGATCAGTATATGTGTGGACATCTGTGGTATGTTAGACTTTCCAGCTGTCCAGTTGAGGCTATGTATAGCATGCTGAGATTGCCATACATGCCTGTGTGTACTCCACAGTTACACATGGGAGACTGCAAACACTGCTACCTGTAGACACATGCAAGTAGACCATAAGGAGGGAACCTGGGCATCATTACCAACATGCTGTTACTGTTGTTACCGAGACACATACTGTGAACATATAACAATGCATGCTACACCTGTACTACATGGTTGTGCACATATAACAATGCATGATACACCTGTACTTCATGGTATGTCTGGTGCGTGTCAACAGTACACAACCAATGTAAAATACACATCTCTCACCATTCTTACACAACTAACGTAATATACACTTCCCTCACTAGTCGTACACAACTAATGTAATATACACATCTCACTATTCTGTTCACCCTGTGCATCAGACCATTTGAGCATGTCCCTGCACCGATGGTGTGGATGACAGGGATGCAGCACAGGCTTCATCATATGCACAGGGTGATACTGTGTGCCAGGGGCGTAGGCTGCACCAATGGGTGACATCATGTGTGTGGCTAAGGGCCGGTGATATGAATGGACATGTCTGTTCAGTATGCATGTGGGTGTTGTGGTGCCCTACAGATGTGTTTGCTGTGTGCGTGTATGTGTGCACACAGTTCTGCCTTTTGTGAGGCCTACACAGGGGTATTATTGACAGCTCCAGATTGTACAGACCAGGTTGTACAGCTCACTGTGTCCGGCCACGGCCATGTGACCTGTGCCTGCCAGGGGTTGCACTAGCACTACCAGGCGGAGGTACAGATTGGCTACTGTCCAATGACACATGTCCACTGGAACCATGTCCTCGCTGGGAACGTGCAGGGCCATGTCCACGTGGCCTGCTGTGTCCTGGTGTGGACAGCGCAGCACCAGCTGCACTGCTACTGCTACTGGCACTATGGGAGCGGGCATGTGAGGTGGCACGCTCACGTCGACTTGCACTAGGTGGTGTAGCTGGCCTACGTCCATGTGGCCTACGCCTCACTCCTTCCAGATGTTCCAGCACAGACAGCTCACACTCGTGGATTGCCATGCCATGGTCAAGGATTCCGACCATGTCACCCAATCACCTGTCCAGAATATCAGCAATCTGCTGTTGAGCATTTGCCAATGCCTGGATGTTGTCATTTAGGGTATAGATAGCAGCCCTCTACAGCCTCTGCCCTTCTCTGTTCTGCCATTCAGCACGTGCCTGTGCTGCCATTACAGTCTGGAACATGGGTCTGATGATACCAGCTGCTGTGCTCTGTCCTGCAGGTGCATGTCTGCCAGAGGTTCTCCTACGAGCAGCACCGGCCACATGCCTGTGTGGCACATCTGCAGATATTACACTGACAACATGGTGTGGAGACACACCTTCTGTAGCCACCACACGTTCCTGTTCCATGCTAACAGACGCTGACTGTCCTTCCTCTATGACCACTGGTGATGCGGTATGTGTTGGCAGCAGAACTGTGTGCGGGGAAGAGGAGGACATAGCTGGGATGGCAACCATTGGCACAGATTCAGCCCCTGACAACCCTGCCTGTACATCATGCATATGTTCATCACTGCTAGTATCTGTGGGGACACTAACATCAGATGGACCACAGGAGGGTAACACACCTACATCACCTGTGAATGCAAAGAAAGACTCTAAATTACAATAGACACACACACACACACACACACACACACACACACACACACACACACACACACACACACACACACACACACACACACCATGCATGTAATTTGACAGATGGCATGCAGCATGCCTGTGATACAGCTGACGGCATGGAGCTCAGACATTAATAGTGTTAGTAAGCATACCCCCTGGGGTGCCCAATACAGCAAGCAGGTGTCATATCAGTAGCCATGCAGTTCAAACAATCATGGTAGTATGCATGCATCCCCATGATACACCATGTGGACCAGAACAGGATAACAGTACACATGGCTGACGTGATCTTGACATGTAATCTGCTGACGTGTGCATTAACATGCATACATGTCTGACACAATGGTGTCCTGACATGTACAGCATCATAATGGCCATCACATTGTGGTGTTGTCTGTATGCCCTACAGATAGAATGCATGTTTAGCAAATGTGCATGTGCATGGAAGGGTAGTGTGAGCCATCTACATTGCTCTACAGTGTGAAGTACAGACACTGTGCCATTGCATAGCATTATGAGGTGTCTATATTGCTATACAGTGCATAATATGTACACATTGCATAGCCATAACTGCATGCATACCCATAACATAACTGTGGATTGTGACCCACGATGCTGAGGTGTGCACACACCAAACCATGCTGTGTCATGTGACAGGTCACTGGAGGACCTACAGATGACACCCCTGCACAACAACTACAGAGTCTTAGCTGCCTGGCAGCCATGTCCACACATAGCAGACTTGTAAATTCACCATGTCCAACATGACATTGCTGTACCACACACCACATGAGGTGCACAGCTAACGGTGATGTCCTACAGCAGCAAGGGAAATGTACAGTATCTGTGGCCTGATGTGGTATCAATGTCTGTGGAAGCTGTAGAGGTGACTACTGTCATGCTATGACACAGGCGTGATGTTCAACACATCTTATATGGCAGACGTCAGTGACACCTCCACTGGCTGTGCACAGGCTGTTAGGATGTCCAGTGTACCACATCAACTGTATAATCAGTCAACTAAGGCTATAATTGGACCATGTGTGGACAATGTGAAACAGGGTGTATACACATCACATCTACTGTTTGCCAAGTATCTCTGGCCATCCCTCATGGCCATGTGAGCACGTGTTAGATAAATGTGTGTGATGGCCATCTATCACACATGTCTGTGTTGTCCCATATGACATACACCCATAGATGTCAGATATGTCACCATCCACAGGGCTATGCAGACAACAGGTTGTATGTAGGGTATGGGATATGGGATAGTGTGACATTATTGCAGCCAATACACTACGTGTCTGGGACATGTCAGATGGCACATCACAATGTGTGCACCCATTGCAGGGGCATATAACACAATGGTGACTCCTGTGGGCTGCTGATATCACAGCTCACTGTGTGGTACTGTTTGCGTACCACACGTGTTGTTCCAATGTATAGTACATATGCCTCCATTGTAGAACACCTCCACTGTTGTATGCACAGCTGACCACACATGTAGCGATGACAAAAACTCTGGTTTCATGTCGCTGTATCATTTCGTTTGTATATATTGCACATGGGTGGCCTGTGTGAATGATGGGTGATGTGACCTGTATATCATGAATGGAATGAACATCAAGTGTACAAGTGTTAACTGGCCACATGGTGAATAGATCTATGCTTTTACATGCCTGATACTGATGACAGTCTCACCTGCAACGGACTCATGTCTGTGTGGCACACCAGAGGTACCTGTATAGGGGTGACACAGCAGTATGGACATTATCCATGACTGTATGACAGCCACAGGGTGCACTGTGCATGTTAACACATACGCCTATACAATAGCATATAGTATGCACATGTGTGCATACACAGGGTAGCATACTGTAGTATGCAGCATGTGTGTCCACATACCATGCATATGTTGTTACATTACATAATGTACAGTGACACATGCACATAAATGGGATATAGTAGCCATATGTGCAGTACTGACTTACCAGGAAACTCCTGGCTCATTGGTTGGGAGACACCCACCTCCACAATGGCAGATAGTGTTTGTGGATGCTGTTCTGAGGGTGTCCCCAGACTGGCCAGTAACTCCTCAGTGTGTGTGAGTGGGGGCTGGGTTGGTGGCCCACCACCTGTTCCACCTTGTTCCCTGGCGATTGCAGTGGCAGGCTGTTTTGCATGCCGTATCAGGTCCGTACAGTGTCTGTGCACCTGCTGGTAGGTATGGATATGGCCACCCACATCATTCACCCTCCTGCGCAGATCCTGCCACAGGTCGTCCCGCTGCTGGGCATGCTGTGGCACATGGCTGAACAACACCTTGTAGTTCTCATGGAGGTACGGGATGAGGACATCATCCTCCTGGCGGCTGTACGCTGGAAGGCATGTACGAAGCATTATCTGTAAGACATAATGATGGTGACATGTCACAGTTTCAGAGATGTACAGAGATACAGCTGCACATACATTTCTATGACATCTAGTACATCTGCAGAGTTATCTTTGCAAATCACCATGACACTGACATGACTGACGTGTTTATGTCACACACATGTAACACCCGTTATGCATTGGATATCATCACCATATATGTGTGTGTCACCTCATTACAGTGTTCATACTCCATGTGAATGCTGTCTTGATGTGGGCATGTCTGTTTGCCTGCACTGGTGTTCTTACCTATCTGCACATGCCTGGATGTGTCCACGGTATTGCTGTTGACCTTGATGCTGTGTATATGTCACATATCAACACAGACACAGCCTTAATGGACTTGAGCAGTGACAATGCTCACATACGCATGGAAACCTGTACATGCATGCGTTTTGCCATATACATCTACACAGCACTGTACAGCTGTTCAACATCCTGCCACGGATCGCCTGTGTTGCACATGTGATAGACATGGGACAATGGCTAGTCGGACGTCATTCGCAGGGATGGTTGTCAACCATATCATGTACGGGCAAGGTTTCCTGGCTGTAACCGACAGCCATTATGCCACCGTGAGGTGCATCAGTGCCACATTACTGATCCAGACAGTTGATACTACATCTACCATGCGGCCATCACACCATGTATGACTGGGATGACATGTGCAGCTTTGATGGACAGGGTTGCATGGTATAGCGGGAGTATGTCACATGTATGGCACAGGCATCTGTCCAGCATGTGGCGATCCTAGTATTAGTACGGTGGCTGTCCATGTTGTATGTCTTTCAGATAAGGTTATGGACATGTAGCATGTCCATCATCATGGTGCAGCAAATGTCTTTATGCAAGGTAGACAGCATGCTAGATAGTGGAGGTGAGAATTGTGAAGGCTGGTATCGCCCATCCATGCATGGCCATTACCCCTTACAGGTGATATGTGATCCAATATTGGTCACCCCGGTGCTGTATATGCCTGTCCAATGATCTCCATGCTCATGGATGGCACCCTGTCATGACATGGGTACCTCATATGACTACCTACGGGGCCTGGAGACGTCACCAGGTCAGGGAGGTGTACTGCACAGCACCATCCCTTACACAGTGTCCATAATGTTGACCACAGCCTAGGTGGTAGTTAATGGGTACAGGGATGTTCACCTAGCGGTGACAATGCTGATATCATCCATCAGACTGTGCACATATGTCACACACCTCACCCACACAGCCTATTCTGTATGTTGTTCACAACACTGACACAGCTATTGCTCATAGGTCATGGCCATTCACATCCTTACATACACAGATGCCTAACATTTGTCTGTGTGGTATGGGCTACAATGAGTGTGGAGTACAACACATTAACCCTGTTCTACTGTAGCTGGCACTAGTGTGATATGCACATGTCACTCTGGCACCTTTTGTAGTTGTGAGTCTGTCATCAGGCCACTGGTGGAACACTCCTGTGACATACAAAGGTATTTGTAATCAGACATCCGTACTGTCTTGTACATCTGTACTGCTAACATCTACAGTGATAATGGTTCATGGACATGCACACCATACTCAGCAGGGTTATAGTGCGGTGCCACCCATTATGACTGTCGTCACCACTTGTAGGTTGATATTATCCAACACCCTATCTGTATTGTATGTTCATGCTAGGCACTTGTTCAGAACTTGTGAGCTTGTCATGAGCTACTGATTTCTATAGCACCCATTCCACACCATTTCCCACAGGTACACTGGCTGTCCTAAAATTTCCAGCTTGCTTATGGTACAACAGATGTTGTACACACGTAACTCACATATCCTTTGAGACATGGTTGTATATACAGGCATGTCCAACTGTCACGTACCAGTGCTATTGCCTGTCTATATGATGGATATGTCGTACATGTGGCAATAGAGCAATTGTCTCATGTACACATTAAATGCTTGCCTCCCAACATACGACACTACAGCCTGTGGGGGTGTGGGGGATGCATGTATGCAGCCCTGCTGGGGGTAATGCTGTCAACAACCCTGACTGCACCTGACAGTCATGTTGGGATGTGTAACATTCGCAACACACCCCACACATCACATAGTCTCACATGATCTCCACCACAGGCCACACATACGGGGACAACTCGTGCAGTACCTCTCCATACTCTGTGTAGGCACCAGAGGCAGCACCCATCATGGAACCCAACATCACCAACTTATAGCCCACAGACTCATGTGCCCATCACATACAGCCAATAGGGTGTTATAACATACACAACACACCAGTCATAGGTGACTCTGTAGGTGGTCACACTGCAGTTCCACACAGCAGGCTACACAAGGCAATAGTCACTTACATCTTGCTGTCGAGTAACTGGTTCTGCAACATAACCTATGCACCCATGCCACACCTCACCAGGTACAATGTGACTGTCATTCTCCATGTTAGTGTGACTGCCCTGAAATGCCACTTCACAGACTATATGTGCAGGGACATGCAATAGCTCACCAGTCTTGTAGCCCTGAAGGTGTGGGCCAAGCCCTGGGGAGCATTATGCACTCATCCGGACCCGATACCACTGTACAATGACTGACTGTGTCACTTCAACAGTTGCATATGCTTCTGCTGTCATTCCACAGGCATCTGGTATCTATCCGCTTTGAATGACCTGGTCAAACACAATGCTTTGGCACAGATGACCTGCACCTGTCAGCCCTGGGAGTACAGATCACATGTGAGGCTCTTGCTGCTTCTATACTGCCTGTCTTGCACAGTTTCCAATAACAGTCACCAGCGGAACGGGAACTGGCAAGCAAGACATGGGGTCATGTGGCACAATGCTTGCATCTTCCTGTGTGATGCACGCAGGCAAGGCACACCTTATAATGCACCACTCCAATATCTCTACAGTGACTGGGACCTGCCTCTAAGCTCTGCAGAGCACACCTGCAATGACAGGTTATAGACAGACCATACCTTTCAGGCACACACCTGTACTGGCACACCCACAGCTGAGGTGTTCCCATATCCCACTATGTTGTACACACATCCTGGCTAGTTACTTAGCACAATGCATCAGAGGTGCTCCATGTGCAACTAACTGTGTCCGGAACTGCTATGCACATTGTAACCAGCTACAGATTCAACAGCACACCCCACGGTTACCAGACCTCATTTGTTGGTGTACTGGACAGTAGGGCTCAGACAGCTACTACTGATGTGTGACTGACACTACCCCACACTTAACTGGGATAGCCACTCATGTACCGACACATCCATGAGTCATAACCTCCACTCGGCTGGATCAACCCATACACACCACCTCCAAGACCAACATTATCCTTGACATGAACACTACCAACATGTGACTGGTGTTCCACACCTGGGGTTATCCCCTCATTGGTGGATTCTGAATATATGCTAATCACCCTTGTTAGCCACATCCCAGCACCACACCCTTCATGGCATACACAGTACATGAGTACTACAACACCTACTACAGACGTTTTATGACAGCGGTTGTTGACATCATGACACCCGTGCAGATGGACAATGCACATACAAATGCTGAAACATACCCAAGTGCACTTCATTAGCATGTACACGACTGCATAGATCATGCTATTCCACACAGAGCCATGATGGTACACATCAGATAACAGACGCCACTCTGGTGGTCATGTTCCATGGACATAATGTACAACAACAGGTGGAGGCTGTTGCACAGTGGTGTACAATTCCATGGGTGGGGTAGCTCACTGGTCAACCTCGGTAGGGCCATGGGATCCCTCATCACATACTCCATGACTAGCTACGTAAACATTACTGTGACACAGTCCGGGGTGTACCACAAGGCATTATGGTGGTATGTCAGTAGTCAATGGCAATACCCACATCTGCTCTCACATACAACAGTCACTCAGGAACATTACAGACCCAGGTGATGTTGGCAACATGCTGGTGGATGGATTTAATGCTAACATTACACCCTCACACTCACTACAGGGCCACAATCCATGCAGGAACATTGCGGTGTCCATGCGGTCACACCAACACAGTACTAACCTGCACTCTATATGTCCTGGGACACTGGCCCCATGTCACCTTCCAAAGTCCCAGGCTGTGATGTCCACAAACCTCTGAATGACATGTCTCCCCACTAGGCCACCATATTCAGTAATAGCCTTGTATCAGACATTGTGGCCCCTGAATGGCACACAGCAACAGTTATCACACTCCACACAGGTGGTGCCAAAATGCACATGTGGGACTATAGTCCTATACACCTGACTGGACTGTTCTGCACGGCTATGGGGCATATCATCATGGACGTCATTCACAGAGATATTGTTGGGCTCCGGTCCTATGATGCCACCCGGGTTGGACTTGTTAGGGCCAGAGCATGGCCCCTACACCTGGTGGACTCCTTTCATACAGTTGCCAGGGTAGTTGATGATGGTACGGGGGTCCACACATCCTACATTGTCCTCTCATTGCCTTACAGCACCGTTCTCCATTCTGGTATTGACAACATATACATCCACCTGCACATCGTACCCTATGTCTCAGGATGTTATGCAACGTGGCTCATGGACAGGACACACACAATGAGGGTAGCATACCATATTACCTACTGCATTTCAGTTACACTTGGCATACCACAGTCCTCAGTCATAGGGCCCCTCATGTTCAGTATATGCTTCCCTGAGGTACAGGCTAGCACAGAGGGACTTTCCCTGCCTAGCTTTACAAACCCCTGCATACAAAGCACCATGATTGATCCACCAGCTGATACTGACTCTATCCATATGGGTGTCACTGTGACAGATACCAGATTTGAATATCATGGCCTCAAGCTGCATGAACATCACCTTTGCATTACACCATTCACCCACTGACTATCACATAGGTGGTAGTCCCCTACAATACATGTCACATTCTACATGTTCATAGTACACACGTATGTCGCACCCACTCCTGTGGTTACCATATTGCCACTGTGGCATGGATATCCTTCTACTTGGCCACACTTATCTGTACTGGGTGTGTAGCTGGTACATAGGCACCCATTGTACCTCTGAACCCAAGACTTCTACACACATTCAAGGGTACACCACCCCGTTTAGGGTATACCTTACACAACAGCTACAGCTTTACATACCACAACATTAACACGCCTTAACGTTTATTGAGCTCCAACAGTTGAAGTATGCGGCTGAACTATGGACACCACATCTGTACACATTTGTATACTACATACTCAGGGCTGACCTCTGCTGAACAGACAGGGCCCATGTCCACAACAGTATTAATGGATATACTCCACATACGCGACATAAGCAAAAGCCACTGAAAGCAACATGCCCATGGATATGTGCACACACGCAACGATGAGTGGGATGTGCTTGAGGGTTACATTCCCAAACTGGACACTCACCATGCTTTGGAACACGAGTCCTATGTACATCACGCAGGGACACTCAGTAGCACCGTTCATGTGACACCTCCCTTGGTGGTTGGGGGACACATGTACGCCAGGTATCACTGCAGTGGCTGTACTGTGCAGAGGTGCAGGTAACACATGGCTCTGCTGTGCACAGGACACTACCCTAGACAGGTGCCACTGGTGTGAACACTGTAGTTGCGCTTACACATACACATGCCAGACTGCATAGTACCCCACTATGAACCTGTGAAGCTATTACATGTCATTTGTGCATGGTTACTTGGTAGCCCTTCCATTTAGATTAGCTATAATGCTATTACAATGTCCCGTGCCTACAAGCCATATGTATCCTGTTATTGTACATGCCAATAGACGATACATTTGGTATGCATGATATGCCTGTTATGCTGTGTAGAATATCTGACATATCTACCCACAATACTATACATTACACATATTTTACATAGTATCCCGTAATGCAAAGCATACTTGCACAGCAGGACCGCCTTACACATGTCATTGTCATTATATGCCCATACACATGCCTACTGTGACAGTATATCAACATATACTATCCCCTGCTATGGCACGTACTTGTTGGACATACCCTACCACTGACAGTGGGTTGTATGGAATTGTTCTGTTTAAAGCACTCATGTAGCACCCCTTGTGGTGTCTGTGATGTGTACCTTGTGACCCACTGCTGGACACACAGTTTCTACAAGCGTAAGTATGCTCAGCAAGACATCACTACATAAATACCTTTTCCCACTTCATGCATTGCGGACACTTTTAATTAATGCAAACCAGGCTATACATACAGTAAATAATTAATACAAAACATGCTATACATAAACCTACATACCGAGTGTTCTACATACCTTGTTATCATTCCGGACTTTCGTCTCTATCTCTCTCACACTGCTTATCTCTCTCACACTGCTTAAACAGGTATATGGTATGAGCATACGGTTTGAATGTCTGGCAAGTCATCCTGATATACATCGATACCTGTAACATGTGGTTTCCTGCTGCCAATTGGTGTTCCTGAGTGACTAATTACTTGCACATCAGCTGTGCAGCTACTCCATTTGCCAATTACGCGGCAACAGTGGGGTATAATTGAATTCTCCAATTGGGCGTTGCCCATTTGCCCTACCTTCAGGGAGACGACCTGTATTGTGTTTTGTTGTGTGTAATTGCAACTGCTATGTGTAGAGACAAGTATACTTTGGATTCATGTCCCCCGTGGATTGTGTGTGACAGCTAGAGTATGTGGTTCAACATGTGGGTGTACCTGTCATCCCAACCGTCTGATAACAGACTATTGCAAACAAAACCTGTAACATCGCCGTTTGTCACATTATACAATGGCTACAATTATGCATGGCACCTTTAATTGTGTCTTTCACAAGGTATGTTGATGGTTCTGCAGATGTAATTGACTGACTGGATGTTTGTGCTGTTATTACGGTCTGTATTGCTATAGTTTCTAGTGTGGGGGATGTCGGTGGGTGTACGTAGCATATACAGGTTTGTGGGGCTTGCATTTCTACATATTCCATATATATGTGTGTGGGCTCAGTCCCTAATTAAAGAGCTATCAGTTAGTAGACTTATGTTACAGGATTTTACATTGGGCCATTGTTAATTGGTTTCTATATAGTATGCAGGTGAGGTTGATACTTCCATACCTCCGGAATTGCAGCGATATATAAAGGGATATGTCTAAATGACAGCTATCCTGTGTATTTCTGTCCCAGATATTTGCAGTCATTGTGGTTGTGTTGGTAACAGAACCTCTTTGCCATGGGTTGCCACCTTTTCATATGGCCATTGTTGGACACTTGCGGGACACACAGCGTTGTTTACAGGCTGACACATAGCCACGGTCAGTACACAGGATAGCACATACTTTTATCCTCAATACATACCTATTGTTGTGGGACTTTGGCTACTTATCATATTGTATGTAACATTTACATTTCTTACATACAGGCATAACTATTTAATGCAACTATTACATAATATATGGGACATATTAATGTCCTACAATCTCAGACATTTGCCCTTTGTTATGTTTTATGTCAGGACACACCTGCCCAGGGAGGGGCTGTCCCTCCTAATGTGGGATAGGTGGTAACCGTATGCCTATGGCTAGCTATACTCACACCTACCGTAATGATCTACCTCCGGGTTGGCACTAACAGACACACGATGCGGACACTCACACACACAATACAATCACACGGAGACACACACGGCACCCTCAACACACACATACACAGACTGCAGCACTCTGAAACACAGTTGAACACAGTACCTACGTGGACCGCAACACTGGCAGCGGTAACTAAATGTCCCTTCATATTGTCATACTATTACTCGCGGTTGTACTGTTCCGGTACTGTGTTCTTTCGGTCTTTCAGCCTCGTGGTTACGCGTGTCGGTATGTTACACATTCCATAGTTGGTGGTATCCTACTTATTTGTACCTCCAAGGTGTTATGAATGTCATTGACCTATCTATATATATTTGCAGATATCGTTGAATCCATATATATATCAACATATATCACTCTATCTCCCTTTCTATCTATATTATATATATGTATATATGTGTACATATATATATATATATATATATATATATATATATATATATATATATATATATATATATATATATATATATATATATATATATATATATCTGACAGGGAAAGTGACAGGCAAGCTACACCTTTCATTATGTACTTGTCGGTGTATACTGTTTCCTGGACTCCGCACGTTTGTGTTTGTACCTGTCACATTACACACCTGCCATAGGTTAGGGTTACCAGCTGTCCCACTTTGCGAGGGACAGTCCCTCTTTGGGCAGTTGTGTCCTGCAAAATATTTGTAAACATGGCAAATGTGCTGAGATTGTAGGACATACTTATTTCCTATAGTTTATGTAATAGTTGCATAAAACAGTTATTCTGTATCTGAACCACCTATATGTTATAGACACAGAATAAGTAAGTAAACATTACAAGAATAAGCATTTATCTAGGCAAAACAGTGAAGTTCTGATTTTCGTAATGGCCGGGTGTATGTGTCGGCCTGCAGACATCTGACGTATGTCCCACATTGGTCATTTGCAGAGGTGGCAACCCTACCATAGGTACATCTTGGCAAGCAATAGTGTTAGGTGATTCTATACATGATTGCGTGTTGTACTCCTGGCAGTGGTCATTTTACCCTTCAGAGCAGGTGCTATTAGTACAGGGGTGGATAATGCTGGTTTCATTTGTTCTGGACATCATTGACCGTGATCTGCGCGATATTCGGAGAAGCTTATCCCTGTTTCGTGCATATCTGTATAGTCGTATTTAAACATCGCTTACCAGCAGTGGGCAATGCATATTCCCGCTAACGTATGCTAAACATGATCTGGTGACCTGCATCCGACATGCATTACTCGTGCCTTTGGGATTACGTTACATCCCTTGCAGGACGTGGGACTGGGAACATGCACGACGGTCACTGCATTTAACACATGGATATCTGAGATATGTACATGTGTTATGTTGTTTTGTACGTGGAGTATACTATGGCTGTTACTCCATACTGCACTCACATGGGTAACTCAGTTAGTTTACATATTGATGAGTCCAGTTAATGGTGTGTCCATGTGATGTTTACGGGATGTGCTCCGGCATTGGGTATGTATATCACAGTGAGACACACACAATACTGTACTACACCTTCAAACGACCATAGGTGGGGCATGCTGGGGTGAGAAATACCTGTCATGGGTACAACTCATGCCTTGACACAACATCCATGATTTTATTGTGTGGAGCCCCTCATTAATGCAGCAGGGACTCCGTGATGACTGTGTGCAGAACAGTGCCTACACACATGTGGTCCCGCGATTGCCTCTGCTCCACTAAGCGACAGTTGGTTACTCGATGTTGTGGCGACAGCAGACACTGTTTGCCTCATTTGGTGTATGGCCTCTGACAATCGGCTGTGTTCCTACCGATGTACCTGGGAACCTATACACACAGCACCACCATATGCTGATAGGCGCATGTACTGTTCAGGTGTTGACATTCCGTGTTCCATTAGCTGTTGTGTGTACAATGTTTGAGGGCTGCCTATGTAGGATTCACACAGTGGGCCACCTATACATTACAATTTACAGGTGGTCGTGTTTGTGTGCCATACATTTTACTGTGTGTGCAGGTGAAGAGGTGTGTCAGTCCGTAGGGGCCTACACTGTCAGAGCATGTGTTATACGTTCCCTCTTTGCCAAGGCGTAGGCATATTGGGCACGCCTCTGTCTGCCTACTGGGGCTGGCACAGTGTGTTCATGGTCTGAATCTCTCTGTGCCTGTGATGGCCTTGGCAATTGCGGTGGGCTATGAGGGCCTTCACCATTTTATCCCTGCTGCAGCTGTTTCCGCAGGATCATATTATGTAGTATGGCACATACTATGACGATGTGGGCACACGTGCCTGGAGAGTACTGCAAGGCTCCACCAGATGTGTCCAAGCACCGGAACCATGATTTCAGCATCCTGAACACACACTCTATGATGATTCTGGTTTGTACGTGTGCCTCATTATGGCATTCTTGCATGGGTGTGTGTGTATTTCTGATGGGAGTCATCATCCACAGCTCCAGTACATAGCCAGCATCCCCCACAAGGTGGCCATGTGGGATGTCCCCCCTGACAAATACCTGATACAGCAGTGAGGCATGCCAGATATGGGAGTCATGGTAGCTTCCAGGGCTGCCAGCACACACATCCATGATAATGCCCTGGGCATTGCACATGACCTGGCAGTTGATGGAGTGGAATCCCTTGCAGTTTATGTAGCGCCTACCATGCTCACCGAGTGGTGACTTGATTTGTATGTGCATGTAGTCTATCGCACCCAGTACCTCCAGGTAGTGTGCCACATGGTGGAAGTGACGCATATTGCTGGCCAACTCCTCCTGAGTTCAGGGGAAGTATATATGCTCATTGGCATGTGGTAACATGGCATCCAGGAACTGGTGTAGTACCCTGGATGCCGATGCCTGTGAGATCCCCATTATATCTCCAGTTGGCCTTTGAAAGGTACCTGTGGCTAGTATTTGCAAGCTTACACATACCTTCGTGTCCACTGGGATGGGTTCCCCTCTGTTGTTTCTGGTTCTCAGGCGTGGCCGGCACAGCTCCACTATTTGCTGTAAGATGTCCCTGTCCACCCTATAACGCTCTACTATCTCCAGATCATGTAGCCCCTGGTAGGTTACCCTTGGTCTGAACACTCTTCTCCTCCTCCAGGGCTTGCAGTGGTTGTCAGCATCATCTTCCACAACACCGTCAGTCTCTAACACATGTTGATGAATCACAGCTATGGCAGCTCCCAACATGTACATTTTAAAAGTTCCTCGTGTGTTTACACCTATGGTGCAGTATTTGGGAATACACAGGTGTGTGTAGGATGCTTTTGCACTTTATACTAGTGTGCTGTGAACACCGATGATGTCATAGGGTGTGTATGTACAATCGTAGCTACAGGGTATCTTATGTGTTTTCCTACGGGAACTACTATTGTGGTGCCTTTGGTGTTGAATTACATTTGGCTGCCGTGGATTACCTCTTGACCTTCCCTTTACATTTCTGCACGTTCCACCTACCATTTCCTGGCATGCATCCAGCAGCCTGCTTTCATTTGTACTTTCCTAGACCAGGCTTATCTTGCGTAATGTGTGCTATTGCCGGTCTACTGTCGGTTTGCTTTGCTCTGCTATGACAGATCTCCTATCTTTGCAATCCAATGCTTCCCCTCCTTTCTTTGCATTCCAATGCCTCCCCTATCCTGTTTTGCAGGTTTCTGCGAGCAGACTTGTCAGCTGCCGTCGATTGGCCGCCGTGAGGTGATTGGTGTTAATTGCTCATTATTACTCCAATTACCCTACTTCGGCATTTCCTTCTTTTCTTCCCCTGACCTTTCTGTTTGTGCTATTCGCAGCGCGTGCGTCCGCTTACCGGGTTTCGAGCACGTTTTCATCCCCTTACACATGCGCTTTTGGCCATCATGTGTGCTCTCAGCTAAACGATTCTATACCTTCCTCCCCACCCCTGTCCTGCAGCTTTGCTTAGCAATGACCAGGCCAGATTTGCATTGCTCCAATGTGCTTACTGCTACGGTGGCACACCCCTCTGCTGATGTCATGTATCTCCTCTGAGGCACTCCTCAGTGTTATAGCGCTACGCTGTATGGTACAACCTTCATCCAGCGGGACGTTTGCGATTCAGTATTACCTGCCTCATTTGCATGGCATTGACGACTAATTCATAGTTACCGGCCCGAACACTGTCGCAGGCCCTTAGCAACCCTTGCACCTTGGTTGTGGTGTTCCATGCCTACCATTGCGTATTAT
Source organism: Protopterus annectens (assembly GCF_019279795.1). NCBI lineage: Eukaryota > Metazoa > Chordata > Ceratodontiformes > Protopteridae > Protopterus > Protopterus annectens. The sequence goes on along the minus strand of NC_056732.1, from coordinate 976,298,507 downwards.
GGTGTAAACCTGATTTGTATTACATTGCGATTTTATGACATTTTTATATAATTTCTTTATGTTCCTGTATGCGCACACATGCCCTGTGGTTGTACTGTGCGTTACTGTGGATATGACATTAATGTTGTTTTTTAGGTGTTGTGCATCTTTTCTTATGCCATTGGCTGTGTATTTAGCCATTGGCATATGTTAACTTTGTAATACATGAGTCTGGTCCACTTCCATAGCTCCAATGTTCTGTTTGGGAAAATGTAAACCGTGTTTTTTGGTTTACATTTCCGTGGGCTTACGCTACGCCTGCACCATTTCATGAATCGCTATCTGCCTTCATTTGCATGGTGCAACACTGCACATGGGGTGATTAGCATACCTATGCCATGGGCTGCGCAGTTCTGGCGTACGCCGGTAGTGCATGTGGAATTGGATCGTACCTGAATCGCTCAACGGCCATATTTGGCATTATTCTGCCTACGCTATGCCTGCGCCTGGCGCAAGCTTCATGAATCCCAGGGTTTATCTTTTTGCAATTGAAAGGGCACATAGATCTCTGACAGGACCTTCAAATAAGGAAAACTCTCCACCATGTTCAATTATAACATTTATGTTCAGCTTAGAAAAAGATCAAATATTAAAAACAGTATGGTCCAACCCATCTATTGAAATAGGTGAACATGTAGTCAAATTTGACAGTGATTTGTGTACAAGAAAATCTTACTTACCACTGATTAAAGAACTTAAAAGAATATTAAGGCTACTTTGGTGTTTCCTGCAAAGATCAAATTATTTCTTTCTGAAGGAACTAAATATTTGACACACAGGGGTAGGCATCCACTTTTAACAAAAATAAAATTCTTAATAATACTGAAGAAATGGATTGAAATATTATATCCCCTAAGAGACAGAGTGAGCTGAATTTTTGGAAAACTACTTTTAAAATTAAAAAGTTTTAAAAAAGTGGCTTTTTTTCCTCTGATTGCAGGGCTTTTATTTTCTGAAACAATAGATATACCCTTTAAGTAAAAGGTTTGTATTGGACATCAAGCTTCAAATCATATGTAAGTAGGTTTACTATTACTTACACGAATTGCAGCCAGTTGAAGTTCTGAAGGTCGAATTCATGGTTTCCAAGGGACATATAATCGAACCAATATAGGTCGAGCACATATGATCGACATAAATTGTGCACTTGACTGTTTGACAAGCGATATGCTGACATTGTGAAAGGAGGTCGTCCTTCAATGAGGGACAGGGAATTAGCCCATTTCCTCACTGTAGTGCGATCTTGGAGTTGGTATATTTAATGTGCAAGGGGTGTGGTTGGTGCAGTCCCCTACATGGATGCCTCCCTACAAAGTAATAGAATTAACATACCATTGACTGTAGAGTTCAATGGTACATTAATATGCATAGCAGGAGGTGAGTGATGTCACCTTCTGCCATGTCACATACATTGAACCAGGGTTGTTGATGTATTAATTTTAACTTTGATTTCCTATTCAGAATTTCATATTCAACATTTTGGGTCAACTGAAGCTGATTTGAAATTTCAGTAGTAAACCTGTAAGTATATATTTTTAAGCTAAATCATTTTTCATAATAAGAAATGTAAATGGTTAGTTTTGCTATATTTACATTGAAAGACTTCATGTATTTCATTTAAGTAAACTTATAAACGTATTTCAAAACGTTAAACAAATATGTCCTGTAAGAGAATGTCATTAAATTCTAAGCAATATAATTGCTAACTTTAAGACTATATAATTAAGAAATTTATTTTATTTGTTTTAAATTTGCTTACCACATGCTTTGCTGGGTTAACTGACTATCACAGCTAAGTAATATACTAATTAGAAGTGTTAAAGTGCTAGCAATGTTTTCTTTGTTCCTTTGTAACATATTCCTGTCACAGGTCATTTATGAAGCAAATAATACTTACAAAAGCTTGAGAATAAAATAATATTCCAGTTGTGTTAAAATGCTTGATTCTTGCTTGCCTTGTTACTTAACTGCTCCTCAAGCCAGTTTGAAGAAAATCCAGGTCCTAAAAAGTTCAACGTTAATCTCTGATGTCTGTGAAAACAGGAAGTACCTTAATAGTGGCTGTGCTGACTAGCAGAAAAGATCCGAACTTCTTTTCAAGTATATAGGTGAGAAATCTACTGAAAATATATATTTTTTAAAAATATATTTATTTTAAAGTGAGGAATTGGTAAAGCAAAAGCTAGTAATGTTATATATTGAGCTGTTGCTAACATATACTTTTCTGACGTTTTGTTTAATGTTTATAGCTTTTGCTGTAGTGTTATTAACTCTAACTGTGGATATTAATGGGAAGAAGTAAATTTAGATGTTTCATACTGATTAGAACAGTTTAAAAGAATTAAGAAAAATGAAAAAAAAAAAACGGGAAATTAGCAGCTGCTGTGTGTTCTGAGTTGTTTTCACATGCTGTGATCAAATTCTAATGTCAGGATATGAAGCTTAAATTAGAACAGCAGTTCAAAATGGCTAAAAACACACATTCAAATTACAAGCAGGAAGTCTTTTATATATTTTCAAGATTGCATATGATATTAAAATTAATAAGAAGAGTAAACATCTTATGAATAATATGCAGATGCACAAGTAATGAAACATATACTATCGAAGATTAACAAAAGTGCAATATCAGTAAGTTAAGAAATATATACACATACTATAATCTCTAATAGAAGCTGAGGACTAAAATAGTTTTTTAATGGGAGATTTTTAGAAGTACAAGTTATATAAAATAAGGTACAATATCAGTGGACAACTAAGACAGAATAATATATTTAAATAACGAACAGCTTATATATATATATATATATATATATATATATATGTATATATATATATATATATATACATACATATATGTATATCTATGTATATATATATATATATATATATATATATATATATATATATATATATATATGTCCAAAAAATCCCAGAGTGAAGGTAGAATGCACAGTTCACTCTGAACTGTGCATTCTACCTTCACTCTGGGATTTTTTGGATTTATTCATTAACATCACCTGGGATTTGCTTCTATATATATATATATATATATATATATATGTATATATATATATATATATATATATATATATATATATATATATATATATATATATATATGAGTCTACTTTGACCCACCAAAAGCACACTTCTATGAAACTTAAATAAGCAAGCTGAGTTCCTCGAAAGTGCATTTCAATGAAAACCCACTTTTGCGAAACACAGTACACTGAACACAAACAAAAAATACACACAGATAAAAATAAAAGAAATGCATTTATGCCCCTGCACCCCCCACCCCCCCAGCTATGTATATATACTAACTCCAAGACCACACTACATTGGGGAAAAGGGAATATTCCCGTATCATCACTGTACTGCGATCTATGACAACTACTCAGTGTACTGAGTTTTGCAAAAGTGTGTTTTCATTGTTATGCTTTAGGGTGACACCATGCTATGTGCCTCTTTTATTAAAATACATGTTATCAGGGGTGGACTTGAGCTTCACTCTTCCTGCCTAGCTGTTTTATTATGGGGGCTGTATGTTGGCTGTGTTTTCTATTTTGAGGTTTTTCATTGGCCACTACTACCATATCAGTTGATTTATTGCCAGCACATACATTAAGAATGTTTCTAAAGGTTAAAATACACTTATTACGCTTATATATGTTAACTTCCTTGACGGCTGCTTTTACTTTTTGTGTCTTGATTTTTTAATACAGACATTAAAGTTGTTAACTATCCACCCAAAATGTTTATATACAGCAGCCAGATCACTTGCAAACTAGTTTTCACTTGATGTATTTTCTACATTAATCTCTGCATTTAAGCAGCCTTCACTATTTTGCTTTTTTGACTGCCAACACTCCTCCATTGTGCATATTGATGTAAATGACGCCTTATTTTTTATGCAAATGGAATTAACCAGTTGTGATTTTTCAGTTAGCTTCTAGCAGCATTGTGCACACATTTATTCTTATTACATGAGCTATGCCTTAGGGAGATACTATGCTACTTGCTTTCTTTCTCATGTTACTAATCTTTACTAAGCCCTCCTTGCTCTAGGTTAGTCCTCTAAGGATGCTTTTCATTGGCTGTGTTTACCTTAACAAGGGTTTGATTGGAAACTGTACATGTGTTAGTTTATATGCTTGATTTATCTATTGTGATTTGTGGCAGACTTATTTTTTATAGATTCATAGGTTCATAGGTAGGTACTAGGCTATCTGCCCTGGGGCCTATACAAGCCCAGCCAAAAAGGTACCCTGGCTTTTGCCACCCAAAAAAATTATTTTCCTGTGCCACTGTCGAGCAGAGCCACAGAAGTGATCCCCAAGGTGAATTTCCTATTTCCCATCCAATCATCAAGATTTTTCTTGAAGAGTGCTAATGAGGAGCTTTGTTTGATATAGATAGGTAGTTTATTACAGAGTATGGGAAGTCTCTGGGACAGGAATCTATCCCTCCGGCATGTTCTGTTTATGGTGGTGACAAGGTTTAGGTCCCTAGAGCATGTAGCTTGGAGGGATTGGGATTTCTTTAAGTGGAGCATGTCCAACAGCTCTGGGTTTGACTTAGCTTTGTATGTTAGGCAGAGATCACCTCGGAGTAGGCGATATGCGACGGAGTAAAGCTGGAGTTTTTTGAGATGGTTTGCACAGGGCATCTGTTTGAGGCCAGTAATCCTCTTTGTGAGGTATTTCTGCGGCCTTTACAGTTGTTGTAGATGTCTTGTGAGGTACATACCAAAAGGGACGTTGTACTCTATAATGGGTCTAATGAGTGATGAGTAGAGGGGAACAATGACCTCTTTTTTTCTGGATGAGAAACCTTTTGTGATGAGGTGTGCCATGTAGAAGGATTTTCTGACTACTGTAGCGATGTGATTATCAAAGGAGAGACTACTGTCCACCTGTGTCCCAAGGTCTCTTATCACACTTTTGGTGTTAAGTATACTAACGCCTATGTTGTAGTTCATGGGTAGAGAGTTTTTACAAAACGGGATGACAATGCACTTTTTGGCATTGAGCTTGAGGCCATGGCTTTGACACCAGGCATCTGTCTCAGTGATGCCCTTTTGTAGGATGTCCACATCATTAGGAGTTTTGATTATGGCTCCTAGTTTGTAGTCATCTGCAAACTTCATTAGCCAAAGACCTTCTGTCTTAGCCTGTACTTCAGAGAAGTAGATACCAAACAGGAGGAGACCCAGGACTGAACACTGTGGTACTCCAATTGTCACTGGTCTGAAGTCGGATTTGGAGTCTGCTACTTTCACAGTGTAGGTTCTGTCAGTGAGCCAGTTGGCAACCCATCTTGTGACATAGAGATTTATACCTAGTTTAGTGAGTTTATCTATAATTCCAGAGTGGGGGATGGTGTTAAAAGCCTTGGCAAGATCTAGATAGGCTGTGTGAACCACCTTACCCTCGTCTATGGCTCTGGTGACTGCTTCAAAGAAGTCTATCAGGTTTAGGAGATATGATCTGCCTTTTACAAACCTGAACTGGGTAGATTCCAGAGTTTGGAGATTACCAATGTCTTTGTTTATAAGTTCCATGATGATACGTTCCATGGCCTTGCAGACCAGGCTCGTCAGGCTAATGGGGCGGTAGTTCCCAGGGTCCGTGGTGGCTCCCCCCTTCTGGAGTAGGATAACTGTTGCTGTGCACCATTCAGCAGGCACAAAGCCTGAGGTGAGGCTATGATTGAACATGGTACTTGGGTAGGGTGCCAGTTCATTCTGTAGTTCATGTAGAATGCAGCCTGGGATGTTGTCTGGTCCCATGGATGCTGTGTTTTTGGCTTTGGAGAGTGTGGTTTTTACCTGTGCAGCCGTGATTACAGGAACTTTGCATTCTTCCAGTATAGAGATGGGCTCTTTAGGGGGTGAGAGGGGGGTAAAGTTAGCACTAAACCTATCTGCCAGGATTTTGGCAATATCAGTTGGATCTTCATATTTAGTGCCATTGTGCTGTAACTCAGAGCAGATCTGAGTGTTGCCATTGAGATTCTTGACATAGTTATAGAATGCTTTGTGGTTGTCTTTAGAATCAGTGGCGATTTTGTTTTCGTAACTAGCTTTGGAGGATTTTATCAGGGATCACAGCTTCTTACTGAGGCTGACCGGGGAGCTCCTCCACTCATGGGATTTTACTCTGTTTTGCAACAGTTTCTTCCTTCTGTTGTACAGTTTGTTTATGGCAGTGGACCACCAGATTGGCTTCCTTTTTTTGGAGGATAGCATCTTGGTTCTGTTTGGGATAGCATGATCCATGCACTCTTGTAAGCACTTATAAAGTGCAATTGTGTAGGATTCAGTAGTCGTAACTGTATTGTCCATCTGCATTGGTGTCATGAAGTTCACCACTTCTCTCTTAAGAAGCATGAAGTTGACTTTGGAGAAATGTTTTACCATGGTTTTCTTAATGGGGGGTGGGGGCAGGATGTGGATATCTAAGGTAATTACCTTATAGTCGGATCGGACCAATGAGGCAATGACTTCAGGTGTGGAACACCAGTCACTCATGTTGGTAATGACTAGGTCTAGGATATTATTGCCCCTGATGGGGGTGTGGATAAGTTGATCCAGGGCATTGGATTTTATGAATTCAAGAAAGCGTTGAGCAAAGGAGTTGGTACATGAGTAGTTTTCCCAGTTAATGGTGGGGTAGTTGAAATCACCTATTTTTAGGGTGTTTGACTGAACCCTAATATGTTCCAGTACATCAAGAAAAGAGGAGTGGGAATCCTGGGGCATGGTGGGGAACTGTAGAAAGCTACAATTTGGATTGCAGTTTTGCCCAGAGTTAGTTGCACTTGGATAACATCAGCTGCATTATGCTGAGCAACTAGCCTGGAGGTGTGGATATCCTTAATGAATATGGACACACCTCCACCTTTGGTGTTCCGGTCCAGGTTACATGGCCAAAATGTGTGGTATGAGTTATAGCCTGGTAGTGCAGGGGTGCTCTCTGGAGCCTTGAACCAGGTCTCAGTCACTGCACAGATATCGATGTTCTCCATTTTAAGGAGTGCCTCGAGTGAGTGAATTTTGAGATTTAGACTTCTAGAATTGAGTAGGATCACCCTCAGTTTTTTCTTGCCTGTTCCTGTTATGGTGGTGAATTTGTCATTTGAACCTTGCCTAAAAAAAGGCACTATAGGGGCCACAAGTACCTTAGAAAGTATTCAGAATCCCAGAGGTGACAGGTGCAGGCCATCTCTGGCAAAGCATCGTGGTCTGTCAGCCATGTCATCCCAGGCAGACAGATACTGGATCCCTTTAGAATGACACCAGAAGCTTAGCCAATTGTTTAAGTCAATCATTTTGTCCTTGTATTGCGGCATCATTCTAGGTGATGGCAGAATGCTAGTCAGGGCTAGGGTCATACCTGCTTGGGCTACAAGATCAGAGAGCTCTTCCATGTCTCTTTTCATGTAGTCCAGGGCGGTACATCTCAGGTCATTTACACCAACATGGACAATGACAGAGTCATATTTGTACTTGTTGTGGAGTGACCTGAGTGCATGGGTTATGTGGCGGATCCTGGAACCCAACAGGCAGCTGACAGTAACCTTCTCCTTGTTTAGCCTGGTGAGTGGAACATCAGTGTGCCTGACTATAGAGTCACCTATGACTAGTGTGTTGGGTATGTTGTTTTGCCTTATTGGTTGTGGTTGAGTGGCACACTGAGTCTGTGGGATATGTGTCATTTGGGTTGTGTTGGGGGGGTGGAGGTTGCTTGCATTTCTGCTTTGGAGGCCTCTGTTGCTTGAGCAGTTTATTATTGGGAGCCTCCGCAAATGTTTTTGTGTTTCTATATGTTGATTTTGGTGGTGTAGATTTAGTGAGACTATGTAATGAGTGTGGTGTGGTGCAAGTGTTTACCTTCTCCTCTTGGCTGTCAAGTTCAGTCTTGGTTGGAGAGAGCTTTACTTTCAGTTTGGCTGGATATGTGCATCTCTCACAGGTTGTAGTGTTGGGTGGTAGGAGGAGATGGTTGTCTGTGTACATGAGACAATTTCTACATGGCCCCAAGATGCCCAGATTCATCAGATAGACAGGAGAGAACACTGGGAGCTGACCCTTGGACATGCCTGAATAAAAAACTATTTTCCTCTAGATAAGTGAATAAAGTGAGTACAAAAGCTGTTTTTCTCTAAGCAAGTGAGGAAAGTAAGTACCAAAACTGTTTTCTTTTTCATCTGTTTTAAAAGAGAGTGACTGTATTTTTGCTTTTCATTCTGAAGAAGTTCTTGAAAACAATAAAGAATGAAAGCGCTCAACACCTGTTTTCAGTGGGATCCTGTTTTCTTGTTTTGTGATTTTATTTACGTGTAAAGTGTATATATATATATATATATATATATATATATATATATATATATATATAAAGTACAAATCCGAAAAAAGAAGAAGAAAAACAACTAAATGCAATAAAAGCTTTGTTTATCAGGCAAGATAAAGCAGAATTATATATGTGTGTGTATACACACACACACACACACACACACACACACACACACACACACACACACACACACACGCACGCACACACACACACACGCACACATGCGCACACACACACACGCACACACACGCACACACACACACACACACACACACACACACACACACACACACCTACATGTGGCAGAAAGGTGACTGTACAAGATCTTGTATAATTTACATACAAAATCATATAAAATATTCAAAAAGATCCTGAAGGTTTCATTTGATGCTTGGTCATTTGAACAATGAAGCTTTTTGCATGTTGTATATTATTAGGTTCACTAAACTACCTGAAATAACTCATTTCATAAGTCAGAGCTGAAATTTGAGTGTTATATTGTTGAATTGGTACATCTATTTTGATAGAAAGTAAAGTAGATTTTTAAAGATGTTTGAACCCAGGAAGGGAAAATGTGATTTGAATTAAGTATATTGCAACTTTTGAATACAATATAGACTGCACTTTTTTTGACTCTGTAGAAATAGCAAGACATTCTCTTTGACCTTGGTAATATACATATTTTTTTGTAAATTAATTTAATAAACTAAAGGATTTTTAATTATTTCGATATTTATCATACTAATAGTATTACACAACTTTAAGTTATAGACATCATACTAATAGTATTCACAACTTTAAGATACAGACATTTGCACTTTTAAAATTAATTCATAGTTTTTGTTAAATGTATAAAATATGAATATATCTTTTAGCATATGTATTATTATATATATATATATATATATATATATATATATATATATATATAATATTTTAGTAAGATAAGATTACCTGTACATTTACAGATATCTTTATCTCTTCGGGTCCCACTCTGTTCTACTTATTTATTTAGGGATTAGTTATAATAATATTGAATGAGCAAATACTGCAGCGGTGGTGCTGCGGTAGCGTTGTTGTCTCACAGTTAGACATTGCCTGTTCGATTCTCAGTTAGACCGTCTTCTGTGTGTCGACATGCATGAATGGGCATTCCTTCGGTGAAGGTTGTGCGTTAGGCCCGGTAAGCCAGCACGTAAAAATCTACTGCCAATCATTAGCGGACCGGAGTTCCGCTGGGGCGACCCCTAACCGGGAAAAGCCGAAAGACACAAACAAACAAACGAATATTGAATGAGCAAATAGTTTAGGAATATTTAATGGATAATTATACTACTATTACATAAATACATGTATAGAATATTATTTGTCAGATTTGATATTTGTGATTAATTGAAGAGAATTATTACACTTTTATGTAGTAATGGGTAACAGTTTTAAATGGCAAAATAGATAACTAAATGAATAGCCTCTTATTATGTTTAACTTGTATATAATAATATTATATTACATTATTTGTAAGTCATGGTAGCTTTTTGCTAGTTTTTGGGTGAATGTTTAGGTATTAGTAGGTAGAGAAATAGTATAGTAGTCTATTCAATAGGCAAACTAGGGACTTTGGTACCAATGGTAGGGTGTGTTTTATTAGTAATATATGCAGTTACACTTCTAGACTTGTTTCTGCTTTTATTTATGAGTTTTAGTAGCTTAGTTTGTAGAAAGGAAGAATTATAAAATGTGGAATGTTAAGATGATGGAGGAATGCATTAGAGTCTTATGTACAGCAACATTAATATAGTGGATAAATGTGTCATATTATCTTTTCAAATAAATCTTTTCAAATACACAGTATGGATAGTTTTAATCTATTATCTGTTAATGTAAATGGATTAAATAATGGCAAAAAAAGGAAATCATTAATGATATATCTAAAACTAATAAAGTCAAAATAACTGTTCACGGAGCTACCAGGCCAAATAAACCTTTCGTCACAACAACAACAGCATATAACAGTCCATAGGAATGAATCAAAAATTCTGTATATAAAAAACTCAGATTTATTCATCGATGGTAAGCGCTTTCACTTAGGAGCTTCTTCAGACCAAGTAATTCATAAAAACAAAGAACACATATATATATAGGCAAACCAACATCAATCATTCAATTAACTAATATTAAAGCTACAGACCCAGCACAAACCTATAACTTGCATACCTATATGCACCTAAAATATATAGTTTAAAACAGAAATAATAATTTAGTATAATATTTTAATATCTTAATATCTAACATCAACATAATATGACACAAAGTTTCTAAAAACATATAAGAACCTAAAATACATATAAAAAATAGCATATAACAACAACAACCACAATGTTTTTTTATTTATGCAACCTCCTCCTTTTTAAGGCAGGTCTAATGGATGCCCTCTCATTCAAGCCCTTACCTCTATCTGCTTTCAAAATAATGATCCAACATGTTTCTCTATATTCAGTAAATGTTCTAACATCTCCCTCCCTTACACTTAACCCTATAACCTTAACACTTAACACTTAACCCTATTGCCTCCACAACCCTAAGTCTAAAAATATGTTGTACTCCTTGTTTCATAACATGTTTAGACAGGGCATTATTAGGAGATTTCTTCTTTATATTATATAAATGTTCCCTCATTCTATCACATAGTGGTCTATTGGTTTTTCCTACAATGTTAGATATTAAGATATTAAAATATTATACTAAATTATTATTTCTGTTTTAAACTATATATTTTAGGTGCATATAGGTATGCAAGTTATAGGTTTGTGCTGGGTCTGTAGCTTTAATATTAGTTAATTGAATGATTAATGTTGGTTTGCCTATATATATATATATATGTGTTCTTGGTTTTTATGAATTACTTGGTCTGAAGAAGCTCCAAAGTGAAAGCACTTACCATCGATGAATAAATCTGAGTTTTTTATATACAGAATTTTTGCTTCATTCCTGTGGACTGTTATATGTTGTTGCAGTTGTGACGAGAGATTTATTTGGCCTGGTAGCTCCGTGAACAGTTATTTGACTTTACTAATTGTGTTTCTGATTTTTGTGCCACGGAGCTTTTATCCCAAGGTTTGCCAGTAGTTTTGTGGTTTATTATATCTAAAATTAAATAGAAGAGACATTACAGTCTTGCAAGAGACTCATTCGATAGATAAATGTATACAATATTTAAATAACTTCGGTCACAAAATGTTGTCATCTGTTTCTTTTAACAAAAAGATTAGAGGAACTTCTATACATCAGAGAAAATGTGCTGTAATGCCTAGGGTCATGCAATCCATTAATGATCCCAAAGAAAGGTATGCATTTGTAGTAATTAAATATAATGACAAAGTCTATAAACTGACTAATTTTTGCTGGATTCCCTGCAATAGGTGCAAGAGTGGCTAAAGATCATTTCACTTATTACAACGTCTGTGGAAAGGTAATTTAATTTCAACAAGGGATTTTAACTGCATACCTAGTATAGAAGATACAAACGAACAAAAGAAACTAAAATTCTAGCATCGGCTAAAGCAGTAAACAGCTGAATTAATAATAATAATTTAGTTGCTTTAATAATAAAAGCAGAAGATAAGTCATTGTTCTTCACTCATTATTTATGTCCATGGGACACAAACTAGAACTGATAGGATTTATGCCTCTACAGATTTACTTAATAATGTGAATTATTTTAAAACTATTCCTTACTGTTTTTCTGATCATAATGTACTAAGTATTAACATATTAATGATTACAAGAACATTTCAGAATATTTAAAGAATTCCAGTATATATTTTAAAATTAAATGAATTTAAGTGTTTCCTTAAGGAACAAAGGGTGAATTTTTTATCTTTCAATGAAAATCATCTGGTTAGCAAAGTCATATTATGGGACTCCTTAAAATGCATATAAAAGATAGAATGGAAAGATGGGATAGTAATAACATGAAAGAGTGGGATAAAGAGTTGTTAGAAATACAGAATGAAATATATGAAACAAGACTGGAACAACAAGCAAAAAAATGATAATACTGAAGTTATTAAAAACTAAGGACAAAATATCAAACAAATTTAACTCATAAAGTAAAGATAGTTTTAGAAAAAGTAAAACTGCAGTCATGCGATGACTTCACAAATCTATATAGATTAGTTAATAGAAATAAGATGTTAAACAAAACGGCACAAATCAATAATATCCAAAATCCTCACATTAGTAAGCTAATTTGAGACATAGAGGATCCTCTTCAAGATTAAATCTTGATGAGTGGATGGATAACAGAAAATTTACCCCGGGGATAACTCCAGTGGCTCTATTTGACAGAGGCACTGGGAACTAAGGTTAGGTGGCACTATGCCAGGGTAATCCTATAGCTAGGCTTGTGAAGGCCCCAGGGCTATTAGCCTATTACACACCTATGAACCCATGTACCTAAGTGTTTAATATTTTTTAACAAAATTCCATGAGGATCTCAATAAAAATAAAAATCTGATGATTACAAAATTGATAAGTATTCAAAGAAAAATTTCACTAAGCTTAATGACCATCAAATAGATCTGTTGAATAAGCCTATTAAAAAATAAAAGTTAAACAAGCTTTAAAAAAGGTAAAATGGTAAAGCCCCAGCGTTAGATTGTTTAAGCATGGAATTGTGTAGTCTGCTTCCATTAAATATTTTAGAATTATTGAGTGACATTTTCAGCATAATTCATAGTGACAAAAGAATTCTTCCCTCATAGAAATTTTCTTTAATCTCACCTATATTTAAGCAAGGAAAAGATAATGCATTAGTTTCCTCATATAGACCTATTTCATTATTAAATGTGGGCTATAAAATGTTTACTTCCATCTTAGGTTCATAGGTTCATAGGTAAGTACTAGGCTATCTGCCCATGGGCATTTATAAGCCTAGCCACAGAGTGATGGCTTTCACCTCCCCATTAAATTAGTAACCTGGGCCTCTGTCTAACAGGGCTCCTGAAGTGATCCCAGGGTAGAACTTATGATTACCCATCCACTCATCAAGATTTCTCTTGAAGAGGGTCAGAGAGGAGCTCTGTCGAATATGGATTGGGATTCTATTCCAGAGTGAGGGGAGTCACTGGGACAGGAATCTATCCCTCCAGCATGTCCTGTTTATTGTTGTGCATAGGCACAAGTCGCTAGAATAAGTGGTTCTGAGGGATCTCATTTTTTTGAGGTGAAACATGTCCATTAGTTCAGGGTCTGACATGGCCCTATAGGTCAGGCATAGGTCACCTCTGAGCAGACGGTAAGCGACTGAGAAGAACTGGAGCTTTTTTAGTCGTGCTTCATAGGGTAATTGTTTAAGGCCCTTAATCCTCTTAGTGAGGTACGTCTGTGGTCTTTCTAGTTGTTGCAGGTGTATAGTGAGGTACACCCCAAATGGGGCATTGTACTCTATTATGGGCCTAATGAGTGAGGAGTAAATGGGCATAATCACCTCCTTGTATCCGAATGAGAAACCCTTTGTGATCAGGTGTGCCACATAGAAGGATTTCCTGACCATTTTGGCTATGTGGTTCTCAAAGGAGAGCATGCTATCTTCTTGGGTACCCAGGTCCCTAATTACTTCTTCTGTACTTAGTGGATTCCCATCTATGTGGTAGTTTGTAGGTACTTTGTTTTTCCCAAATTAGATTACTATGCATTTTTTGGCATTTAGCTTGAGGCCATGACTTTGACACCAGGTGTTTGTCTCTGAGAGACCCTTTTGCAGGATGTCTGCGTCAGCCGGAGAGTCAATTATTGCACCCAATTTACAATTATCTGCGAACTTGGTTAGCCACAGTCTCTCCGCATTTGCCTGTACTTCAGAGAAATATATACCGAACAGGAGAAGTCCCAGGACTGACCCCTGTGGGACTCCGCTTGTGACTGGTTTAGAGTCAGACATGGCGCCTGTCACTCTTGCCATGTGGGTTCTATCTGAGAGCCAATTGGCAACCCATCTCGTGACATGGGGGGTGATATTTAAGCTGGTGAGTTTGTCTATGATTCCTGAGTGTGGGATGGTGTCGAACACCTTAGCGAGGCCCAGATATGCTGTGTGGACCACCTTCCCTTTATCTATGGCCTTGGTGACTGTTTTGAAGAAGTCGACCAAGTTCAGGAGGCAAAATATGCCTTTAACAAAGCCAAACTGGGTGGGGTCCAGTGTCTGGAGGTTCCCAATGTCCCTGTTAATGAGCTCCATGATAATGCATTCCATGGCTTTGCAGACCAAGCTAGTCAAGCTTATAGGGCGATAGTTCCCAGGGTCAGTTGTGGCACCACCTTTGTGGAGTGGTACGACTGTTGCTGTACACCATTCTTTGGGTACATAGCCGTAGAGAGGCTGAGTTTGAATAGTGTTTTGAGATGGGGGGGTTAGTTCATTTTGAAGCTCATGTAAGACACAACCTGGGATAACATCTGGTCCCATTGATGCTGTGTTTTTGACCTTTGCAAGGGCTGTCTTTACTTGTGTGTCTGAGATATCTGGAGCGCCACATTTTTCTGGGATGGGTGCCTGTCCCTTTGGTGGAGGGGGGGTGAAGTTTGCACTGAACTTGTCAGCCAGGATGTTGGCAATGACGGTTGGTTGTATTTATGGCCATTATTCACTAGCTCGGAGCATATCTGAGAGTTTGCCCCTAGACTCTTGACATAATTAAAGAAGGCCTTGTGGTTATCCTTAGAGTCATTGGCTATTTTTCTTTCGAAGTTGGCCTTGGATGATTTAATGACGGAGCGCAGTTTTTTACTGATGTTAATCAGAGATGCCTTCTTATTTTGGAATTTTGTTCTATCTTGCAGGAGTTTCCTCCTTCTGTTGTAAAGTTTATTTATGGCCGGGGTCCACCAAACTGGCTTCCTCTTTTTTGAAGAGTTGGTCTTGGTTTTACTTGGGATGACTCGGTCCATGCATTCTTGAAGGTGTTCATAGAATGCGCTTGTAAAGGATTCTGCCGATGGGTCATCATTTTCCATTTGATTGGGAGCTTTGAAGCTTCCCAACTCAGTCTTGAGGAGTGTGGACTTGGCTTTAGAGAAGTTTTTTACCTTGATTTCCTTGACTGGGGGAGGGGGTTGGGATTTGGATGTCCAGTGTGATTAGTTTGTGAGCTGATCTTGCCAATGACGAGTTTACCTCAGGTGTGAAACATAGATTCCCCATGTTGGTGATGACCAGGTTCAGTATGTTGTCACCTCTTGTGGGAGTGGTGACCAGCTGTTCCAGGGCGTTTGATTTTATAAACTCAAGGAAGCATTAGGCTAGGGCGTTTGAGCTTGAGTAGTTTTTCCAGTCAATGTTTGGATAGTTGAAGTCACCCAGTAGCATGGTGTTGGGTAGAATCTTCATACTTTCTAATGTTCTCAGGAATGCTGCGTGAGGGTCCTGAGACAAGGTGGGAGATCTGTATCAAGCTATAAATTGAACAGTCAATTTGCCCACTGTCAATTGCACTTGAATGGTCTCAGATTCTGCGTGCTGTGCTACTAGCCTGGAGCTGTAGGTGTTCTTTATGAATATGGACACACCCCCTCCTTTTGTGTTTCGCTCCTGGTTTTGGGACCTAAAGGTATGGTAGGAATTATAGCCTGGTAGTGCTGGGGTGCTCTCTGGAGCCTTGAACCAGGTTTCTGTCACTGCACATACGTCGATTTCTTCCATACTAAGGAGAGCCTCGAGTGCATGCATTTTGAGGTTTAGACTTCTGCTATTGAGCAGTATTACCCTCAGTTTTTGTTTATTATTGTTGTTTATGGAGGCGGGTTTGTCTTTTGAGCCTTGCCTAAAAAAGGCAGCATTGGGGCGGCAAGAGTCTTGGCCAGTATTCGGAAGCCCAGGGGCGACAGGTGCAAGCCGTCTCTGGCGAACCAACGTGGCTTGTCAAGCATGTCATCCCAGGCTGACAAGTACTGGATCCCCTTTGAATGACACCAGTAGTTTAACCAATTGTTGAAACTGATAATTTTTTCTTCATATGCTGGCATCATTTTGGGTGAGGGCAGGATGCTACTCAGAGTCAGAGTCATACCAGCCTGGGCTACATGGTCAGAGAGCTCTTCAATGTCTCTTTTCATGTAGTCCAGGGAGGTACGTCTCAGGTCATTTACGCCAACATGTACAATGACAGAGTCATATTTGTACTTGTTGTGGAGTGACCTGAGTGCATGTGTTATGTGGTGGATTCTGGCACCCGACAGGCAGCTTACGGTAACCTTCTCCTTGTTCCGTCTAGTGAGTGGGACGTCTGTGTGCCTGATGATAGAATCACCAATTACTAGTGTATTAGGTGTGTTATTTAGCCTCAGGGGCTGTTTTTGCTTGGCACACTGACGTTGTGACGTATGTGTTACCTGGTTTTTGTTGTGGGGTGGGGGTTGCTTGGGTGTATGCTTAGGAGGTCTCTGTTGTTTAGGCAGGTTCTTATTTAGAGCCTCCCAGTATGTTTTTGTGTGTTTCTGTGAGTTGTTTGCTGGTGCAGCTATGGCTGGTCTATGTGAGTCTGGTAATGTGGTGCTAGTGTTGCCCTTCTCCTTGTGACTGGATGATCCAGTCATGGGTTGAGAGAGCTTAGTTTCCAGCTTGGCTGTGTAGCTGCATCTCTCACATATGTTTGTGTTGGTTGGGCGGAGGAGGGGGTTGTCTGTGTACATGAGGCAATAGTAACATTGCCTTAGGATGTCCAGATTCACCAGCTGGACCAGAGAGTACCCTGAAGCTGTCCCTTGAACATGCCTGACTAGATGGTTGGGACTGTATTGCTGATTGGACGTGTAAAGAGCCTTATACTTCCTGAGTATAGGGCTAAAGTGCCAGCTGTAAGCTAGTGCTAATTTTAGTAAGTTTTAGTAAGTGCCGGTCTTAAATTGCCTTATTTCTAGTGCTGGGTTGAAGTGTGTCAAGTTTTAAGGGAAAAACTGAAGTGCATACTTCGTGGAGCCCAGAATAGTTTAACCGTAACTAAACAGCGCTGCACGGTACGCAAACTCGTGCAAAACCGCGCTAAGCGGTTTTTATACCAGGGAGATCAAAAGGATAGAAATTAGCCCAAAATGGCCAATGAGCTACAAGTTGCTGGGCTGGGACCACTCCTACAGGGACAGATAAGCTGCTCAGAGTTCCCTCTCTCACAGTGAACAAGGAAGCCACCTAATTATCCAAGTATGATATGGGCAACACAGGAACCTTTACCACAGTCCTGGATTCAGCAAAGCCTGAAAGCTGGACTAGACTAGTTCAGAAAGGCAGGAAAACAAGGATTTTTTTGTGTTTTTTTTCCAGAAACAACAGAAATGCAGAGCTTAAATTACTTTAAATACACAGAGGAGGCTAGCGCACTTGAGTGTGTAGCCTGCGACTGTGTTACAGGTAACATAAAAGCAAAAACGACAAACTAATTTTTTTCAAGTGCAACAAGGGAATAAGTACAGTAAGCAATGCAGATATCACTAGGGATCCACAGAAGCACTGACAAGCTGTGTTTTAGGCGGAATTAGCGTTTCAGGGAAACAACAAGCAAAAACAATACTTAATCAAGTCCAAAGTTTCTCTTTTGTCTCTCGGCCGCTTGTAGGACTCTGCAGGGCACCATGAGGAGCTTGCTGAGGTGTATACAAGCGCAAAACCGTGGTAAGTGTTTTTTATACCAGGGAGATCAAAAGGATAGAAATTAGCCCAAAATGGCCAATGAGCTACAAGTTGCTGGGCTGGGACCACTCCTACAGGGACATATAGGCTGCTCAGAGTTCCCTCTCTTACAGTGAACAAGGAAGCCACCTAATTATCCAAGTATGATATGGGCAACACAGGAACGTTTACCACAGTCCTGGATTCAGCAAAGCCTGAAAACTGGACTAGACTAGTTCAGAAAGGCGGGAAAACAAGGAGTTGTTTTGTGTTTTTTTTTTCAGAAACAACAGAAATGCAGAACTTAAATTACTTTAAATACACAGAGGAGGCTAGCGCACTTGAGTGTGTAGCCTGCGACTGTGTAACTTAAAAGCAAAAACGACAAACAGTAACTTTTTTCAAGTGCAACAAGGAAATAAGTACAGTAAGCAATGTAGATATCACTAGGGATCCACAGAAGCACTGAAAAGCCGTGTTTTAGGCAGCATTAGCATTTCAGGGAAACAACAAGCAAAAACAATACTTAATCAAGTCCAAAGTCTCTCTTTTGTCTCTCGGCCGCTTGTTGGACTCTGCAGGGCACCACGAGGAGCTTGCTGAGCTGTATACAAGTGCAAAACCGCGCTAAGTGGTTTTTATACCAGGGAGATCAAAAGGATAGAAATTAGCCCAAAATGGCCAATGAGCTATAAGTTGCTGGGCTGGGACCACTCCTACAGGGACAGATAGGCTGGTCAGAGTTCCTTCTCCCACAGTGAACATGGAAGCCACCTAATTATCCAAGTATGATATGGGCAACACAGGAACGTTTACCACAGTCCTGGATTCAGCAAAGCCTGAAAACTGGACTAGACTAGTTCAGAAAGGTGGGAAAACAAGGAGTTGTTTTGTGTTTTTTTTTCAGAAACAACAGAAATGCAGAGCTTAAATTACTTTAAATACAAAGAGGAGGCTAGCGCACTTGAGTGTGTAGCCTGCGACTGTGTTACAGGTAACTTAAAAGCAAAAATGACAAACAGTAACTTTTTTTCAAGTGCAACAAGGAAATAAGTACAGTAAGCAATACAGATATCACTAGGGATCCACAGAAGCACTGAAAAGCCGCGTTTTAGGCGGGATTAGCGTTTCAGCAAAACAACAAGCAAAAACAATACTTAATCAAGTCCAAAGTCTCTCTTTTGTCTCTCAGCCGCTTCTAGGACTCTGCAGGGCACCACGAGGAGCTTAGATATAGTAAATAAAATAATTAATAAAGATCTAACAGGATTTATAACTGAAGAAAATGGACAGCATCAACCAGATGCACTTAAAAACAATGAAAATTAATACAGTGGAGGTTCCACAGATGGTTTTAAAATAAGTTTAATATTGCATTGTTAAAAACATTAAGCTCTTTCATCTGAAGAAGGAGAGACATCATCAGAATAATTAAATACCACCACAGAAGCATTATATACCTGATGAGCACACATTTCATTGGCTGCTAGTTAATAAATTAATTAAATCATGTTTTTTGTTAAAGAACCAGTGTAAATAGTGCTAGTTATTGCATAAAAAAATCCAATCCTGCTGAAAAAACACACCCATATATTTAAAAAAAAATATTCCAGTTTATAAACTAATAATCACTTAAAAATTAAATCTGTAATTTATTAGCTTTTATATTCAACACAGGAGTAATAGACAAATTCACATTCAACCCCAGCGGGAATGTTGCCCCCAGTCTAAGTTGCCACTTAATTTCCCTTACTTTTAAAAAATCTTTTAATACCCCATTGAATCCAATTTAATTTTTTCCAGGATACTAAAACAAAATTTGTCAAATCCTTTCCACACAATGGAATATTTATACAGGGCACTATTTTCATTTTTGCTGGCAATATCATAGGTATGTTCATAGATGCATGTCCTTAAGGCATGCTCGGTCTTGCCAACATAAAATGCTAAACGGTCTACACAATATGCAAGGTACACAACTCTTTGAGTAGAACAATTACCATCTTGAAATGTGATTCTACTATTCATAGTGTTACCTCACACCAAGGTCTGATTTCTTGTAATGTAGATACACTGTTTACAACAACCATAATTCATAGTTCCTTTGGTTCCCTTAGAAAACGTACCTTCTTTGTTCTCCAGTAATCTCTTAAAATTAGGTGGTGTTTTAGAAATAAAAGTAGGTTCAGCCAATTGAAATAACTCAAGGTTAGTTTTAAAAATGCACTAATTTATTTTAATAATATCTTTAATCTCTTTGGAGAAGTGATTGTGTTCTACTGTCAATGCTCTTTCATACTTATGTTTCATACTTTTGTAGGTGCAGATAATCCAATTCCAAGAAGGGGTTTATAGTGTTTCCTAGCTGTTTGGTTTGCCTTACTGGTGGATTTTTGGTGTAGTGAGAGAGCTTTTGATTCTGCAGATTGGAACTACTTTCTTGAAACTTTAGAAGCATTTGCATTTCCAGAACATTTTTTGGAATACTAAACAACTTATATAGAGACTGCAAAGCATATGTTAAAATTGGATCTTACCTTTTTCAAGGATTCACTTTAAGCAAAGACACAAAGCAAGAGTGTCCCTTGTCCCTTCTAGTGTTTGCATTAGTTATCGAACCCTTAGCTAATAGTATAAGAAGCAATGAAAAAATTATGGATTGTCACTCTAAAGTATAGCTTTTTGCAAATGATATTTTACTAACTATAGGATATTTAAATTATTCAGTTGAAGAAATAGATGAGGATATTGAAAAGTTTCAAGAAGTATTGCTGCTGAAATGTAATAATAATAAAAGTGAAACTTTAATGTTAAATCAGTGTCTAAATAGTAAGTTTAAAGATGCATATAAATATAATTGGGAAGGAAAATAACTAAAATATTTAGGAATAAAAATCCATCAGATTGTGAGTAATATTATCGATAATAATTTTGAAAAACAATTGAAGAAATGTTACTTTTTATTAAAAAGTGGAATTATTTGTTTTTACTTTTGAGGAATGGTTAGTACTTATTAAAAAGATTGTATTACCCAAGATTGTGTGTGTGTGTGTGTGTGTGTGTGTGTGTGTGTGTGTGTGTGTGTGTGTGTGTGTGTGTGTGTGTGTGTGAGTGTGTGTATCTTTATCCATATATATCTTTATCTGTATATACCTATATATTTATCTAGCTATATATATATATCTATATATATATATATATATATATATATATATATATATATATATATATATATATATATATATATCTTTATGGGTCTACTTTGGAAGCTCGAAGTTTCAAAGCTTCAAACTTCATATGGTCAAGACCATAACGTTTTGAAAGTTTGATTCTTCAATAAAAACTTTTACGTTTATGCAGGGGAAAGCTCCCCTGCACCTCCCACATCCACTGCTAATTAAATATACCAACTCCGAGATCACACTACAGTGAAGAGAACAGTAAATGTCCCTTTCTACACTGTATGGCCATCTCCATTTAAACCATTCAAAATATAAAAACTTCAGTCTTATGTCTTGACCATATGAAGTTTGAAGTTTTGAAATTTTGAGCTTCCAAAGTAGATATATATATATATATATATATATATATATATATATATATATATATATATATAAACTATTAGAAATACTTAGAAAGAAACTGGAAAAATGTTAACTTCATTCATATGGTATCTTAAAAAGCCAACAATTGCTTATAGAAATTGTATAAGATTATGGGAGTATGGGGTATTAAATTTCCAGATGTAGAATCTTATTCCATTGCTGCAAATTTTAACTCTATTATACTCTGGGTAGACTCGACTTATATTAATTAATGGAAACCATTCAGGAGCAGATTCTACTAAATTCTTAAGTTTATCAAATGTGATAAATTAGAAATATGTAAGAATCCTTTCATCTGGTTAATAAAATTTACCTTAGAAGGAAATTAATTTGAATATATGAAATCAGTTCTTAAAACAGTTAAGAAATATGTTTTTTAAATGGCAGTAATATCAAAATGGAAATGTTTGTGCCTTCCCTTTGCACACAGATTTAAAGAAATTCAGAGCAATGATAAAATGAATTTACTAAAAAAAATGGATTAGTATTATGGTCTAATTGCTTTGAAAAAGGAAAAGCTAAGTTTCCAGAATATTTAATGAACGATTATAAGTTGGATAAATCTGTTAACCAGTTATTATTATCCATCAGTAAGAAATTAAATGATCTTGCAGGTAACATGAGTGAAGAGGAACAAAACACTATTCCTCCATTATATGAATTCTATATCATCAAATGTAAATTGACCTACAAAGGAAGCTTGTCCAAGTGATATAATGAATTATAAATAATAAAAATGTTGGAAAATTCTGTAATTTTTTTAGATAGTAATGGACTGAGTGACTCAACAGATAGTAAGAATAAAACTTTGTTATTTAAATTAGTTAGTCAAACTTCTTCAAGTTTATACTGGAATGTTTTTTATGTGGAAATATATACATAGAATGTTTGTTACTCCCTATTAAATCTCTAAGTTTAGTAAAATGACTTCTTCAGTTTGTTTGAGATGTAGGAAAGATATAAAAGCTGATTGGACTGTGAAAACTGAATGTTTATTGGGGAGAGATAAGCATGTTTTTAAAGGGTTATGGTCTAATAATTGTTCTTTTACTAGATCAGTAATACTAATAAATATTCCACTTCCTCTATCTTTAAAACCAAACAACAAAAAATATGTTGGTGTCTCTTAGCAGTAGCTAGAAAAGCTACTACAAAAAATTGGAAATTAAACTCAATTCCTATGTTCAAATAATTTTTAAATTTATTAACAATATTATGTAAAACTGAAAAAGAAGTGATGAGAAAAAGATCTATACTAAGACTTTTAGTTGTTGGGATAGCCTTTAAATGTTTCAGTTGAAATACCACGACTCTTAATGTGTTAATTGTATACAATTACCTTGATGATTTAATGTTTTCCTAACATTATATAACAGTATATAATATTGAATTTGTTCCTTTCTGTGTATATATTGTAAATATGTTAAATCAATAAAAGTTTTCTTTAAAAAAAACAGTCTTTCAACAAACAAAATGGAAAGCAATGACCACCATCTGGAACTTGTACAGTTGATGTACCACAATGCTCACGTCTAAGGCCAATACTTTCTCATTCTTCATAAACAATATATCACCATAGTACCGCCCAAATATCCCTCCATATGTATGATATTCTCCTACGTAGAGCCAATCCCTCCAAAAAAGTAGAAACATGACTAAATAAACACTTTATAGATATATGTAACTATTTAATGACAAAAATACTAAACATTACTAAAACAGCCTCTGTGCTCTTTTATACCAGTGAGAAACCAAGTAACAACTTAGTTAACATAACAGACCCATATAGTAACAAAATCACACAAGTACAAAGCTACAAATATGCAACACTGAATTTGGAATCCACCTTAACTTTTACCCAATGCACAGAAATAATAGCAGACAAAGTTAAACAACTAAAATAATATTATTACATATCAGATTGTATCAACAAAAAATCTAGAACTGTAGTAGCAAAACGTGATCAGACTCCCAAACTGAAATATGGCTTACCTTAAATTGCATTAAACTCATCTATAAATACAAAAACACTACAACATGCTCAGAAAAAAACATGAAATGAATAGATTTTGCATTTATATGATTTATACCAAAGTGTTTTTACTACAAGGATCGTAACTGCAAGTGTTCCCTTCAATTTAACAGACTTTAATTATTTCCTATGAGCTTTTTGTTGCTTCTCCTTTAACTAGTTATTTTAGTATTCCCCATACAGATGCTTCACAGTTCACATCTCAGTCATTTCTTTATTAATTGTATGTGCCTGAAGACAGTGCAACTGCCATTGCAGAGCTCTGCTGGTAGATAAAAAAAGATAATTTAATGTTTTAGCACTGAATGACATAGCTTAGGTCAAATGCTGGGTAACTATCATTTTACCTGATTTTTGTGAACATGTCTACCTGCATGCTTAGCACTAATGGAACCACCATAATTTAATACACATATGATCGGTTCACTTCAGCTTCTTCCCTTTAACAATCAAAGATCACACCATTATATTGCCCATATCTAGCCATTATCATTTGACATTATTAATCCTAGATGCATTACAGTTAAAACAAAACAAGAATCACATTCCTACTTTAATATTATTGCCATTAACAAGTCACTAATAAGGTCCCCCACCTCACATTTAAAGTTCCTCTGTATATTGTGCAGAACTACTTTACAGTTTAACATGCAGTTGACCTCAATAAATGTATTATACATGAATTAATAAGGAAAAAAGGAACATTTTACTTACAGTTACAGCTTCAGTTCATTAATTATTCTTTTAAACATTAATGACAGAGTGGAAATTATATTTTGGAGTCCTTCCTGCCATTTCACATAGTCCAAAAACTTCTACAGTTTTTCCATTTCTTGCACAAGGGCAATTCTCATGTCCAGACTGCTGGCACTCCTTTTCATCATCTTGACCACTCACCACTGGTCTTTGGTTCATGCCCAAGCTCTGTCTATTTTTTTAAGTCAGCTCCTGTGCTTTTTTTTGTCACTCAGTCAGTTTGTTTTACTGGCAACTTTTGCCTATGGTCTGTGCCACTATCAGAGGAATGAGAAGCAGAATCCTGGCTAATAAGAAATATTATTCCTGGCTGGCTCACTTTTTATTGTGTATTTTTTTTATTTCCCCCTTCACCTATTCTGCATCCACTTACATCTTTTCTCCTTCAGGAAAAAAAATATTCTGAAGACAATTGGGTATACCAACTTGAATCTTACACCTGCCCCTCAACACTCCCTGATTGTAGGGATAAACTAGCTCTTCTGTCTGGTGTATAGTGGGCAATAATTTTCTGTGAACATCCTGGTGTCCTTAATTGATAATACTCTTTCTTCACAATTTTGTAAGGAGTGGTTCCTTCTGCTGAGTTCTGACATGATTGCATCTTTACTTCTGTAGGGCTTGTTTTCTTTCCCATGGCCAGATCTGGTGCATACATATAATGTGTGCTATCAATTAACAAATCCTGCTGTGAAACACCAATCTATTTTCTTATTTGAACTTTCATAAAACTAATGCAATCTATTTCTTCCAGTTTCTCTAGTACAGCAGAAAATATCAAGCTTTCTCCAGTTTCAGACTTTCTCTGCTATGTCTCATAGTTTTTCTGTTTTAAACTAGTTCTTCTTGAGAAGCATCATATTCAGCTAATCATTCCTTCATTTCAGCCGCTGATTTCTGCAGTTTAGTTGGCTCATTTGCACAACTACTTAGTCTCTTCTATTCTTTCCAGCCTTTTGTCATTTGTCTGTATGTATTTCTCTCATGTCTAACTTATTTCAAACACCTCTGAATGCACTTGATTTATCTTTTCCTCCAAATTACCAGAAGTTATCTCCTGTACTAAGTCTAAAACCTGAACCTGAACTGCTCTTTGTTGAACAGCTGCAAAGCTCTTCCTTACCTGAGTTTTTCTTCTCCTTTTCTAATTAACTTTCTCCTACCTTCTCCGGAGTTATTTATTGCATCCAGGCAGTGTAATGACTAACCAGCAATTGAATTTTACCCAAATAAATGTTGCTTGTGGTCTGCTTTCCAATATTTTTATTTTCACACTGGACAAACTCTAATCAATCTATTGCTCAGTATGCAGCCATCTTGGAAATCCAATTTCTAGTCATACAATTGAGAAATTGTTGGAGTATTCTGTTTCACTGTGTCATTTGTTAGCTACAGTGATCTGCAGCCTCTTTTACACCAAGAGTAATTTCTGTAAGCTCCAGCAAAGGTACTGATGAAGGTAAGGTACTACATCCTCCTTTAGGTACTGCAGTACTGAGGTCAGTGATGGCTTTGAGGGGATTTTAATAACTGGACTCTGTGAGCCCTATTCTTGACAGGTTTCTTTGCTGAAGTACCTTTCTCCATACAATCATGGAAATCTTGCTTTTTTGCCTCCTTTGTCTGTTTTCCTTCCCCTCATGTTGCCTTTCTCTCATTTTCCTATCCAATGAAGAATGATATCAGGGCTTATCTCTGTCTTTATTTTGATGTTTCCAAACATAGTTTAGCATTTTTTCTCCCAAATAAGGTATTAAAGACATACTTATCTAACACTGGAAATATATACAAATGTCTGTTGAATCTCTAAGGGCCATAATTGTAATCCTCAGAATTATGGGAATATGAGAAAATTTAGAAATGTGTTAACCCTCTGACAGAAAAAAAAACACAGACTCTGGATCACTGACTTTTTGCAATACCTTTTATTTGACCAGCATAGATTTTGAAATTATTTGAATGTCTGGGCTAGTAGGAGCCCTTTGTTGAGAGTTATTCAATTAATGATACTAGATACATTGCTTAAATATCCACCTTTGCCTAGAAAGGCAAGTAAATAATTTCTTTCTTACTGGCTAAGAAAAGTCACTTGTAAATGCCAGAGTGGAAAAATGTGCAGCTCAGATGCTTAGTATGAAAACTATACCTAAATATGACAGACATTATTTGTGTGTGTGTGTGTGTGTGTGTGTGTGTGTGTGTGTGTGTGTGTGTGTGTGTGTGTGTGTGTGTCATTGTATGACTGCATATGAGTGTGTGAGCCTGGAGCTTTAGAAGACCAGCTTAAGCCTACACATTTTTTATGTGTCTTTTTTAGTCAGTATGGACATAAATGTACTTCCCTTTTAAGTCACACATAGATATTGAAGCACTGTCTAACATTAGCAACTTAATAAGGATGAAGGGCTCTTGCTACCCCAAAACTTGAGTAATATCAAAATATATTTGGCCTAATCAAAGGTATTACATGAATTCTGTATTCCAGTGTCTTTGTGAGGAATATGAGCGTAATTGTATGAGATTATATGCTAAATTGAAGGTTGTAGTATTTCAGTCTCAGAGTATTCCCTCTACCTACAAGTAAAACAAACCTGAAGTTATAAACAGTTGGGAGGTATGGGGGTAAAGCATACTAGCAAAAATGCTTTAAAACACAGTATAATGTTGAGTTTCAGTATCCAGTGTTTCATTTATAGATCCTGATTTATTTTTCACTACTGCAGGCCTTTAGGGTTGCCACCTTTTCAAATGGCCAAAGTGGGACATTTTTGGTACAAACATAGGATTTTACAGGCCAACACATACCCACAGTCAATACAAAGGTTAGAACTTAACTTTTTTGCCTAAATAAAAGCGTATTCTTGTAGCATTTTAGTTGCTTATTCTGTTTCTTATAACATTTAGGTATTTTAGATACAGAATAACTGTTTTATGCAGCTATTACATAAAATATAGGAAATAATTTTGTCCTAAAATCTCAGGACATTTGCCATTTTTACAATTTTTTGTCAGGACACAACTGCCCAAAGAGGGACTGTCCCTCGCAAAGTGGGACAGGTGGTAACCCTACAGGCCTTGCAGTAGCAGGTGTTGCATTTATGACAGGGAGCTGCTTTACTAAACCTCTAACAGATTTCACAGCTATCAGGCAAGTGAGCTAGTCCCAAACAAAATAAGCAGCTTTTGTGATTAACCTTTTGAACAAAATGCCTGCCACAGAACATTTATTTATAGGTCTAGAGGAAAAGACATAATCTTACATCATCTGATAGTTTGATTACAGAAAGCAGTTTTGTTAAAATGTGACTGTCATAGGTATATCCAAACCATTATACAGCAAAAATGCCTCAGGAGCTGAGGGTCAGAAGTAGCAGTAGCAGTCAGATGGTAAGAAATGAAGAGCGCATAGACCAATACTGGTCTGTGTACCACCTATGAAGGTACTTGCAAATGCTGTAGAATAACAGTGGTCTTATGATTTATTGTTACAGTGACTCTCCCTGAAGAAGAAGATTCAGCAGGCTTGATTATTGGAAGGTCAAGTCTGTGAGTCCTGCTGAAGTACAGATACAAGGCAGACAGGCAGGAAGAAGGAGTTATAGCACTTTTTTGAAGGACCTATTTAACTAGGCAGCGTTGAGCCACAAACATGTTTTTTGCAAGGCCACGATGGGCAGAAGCAGGTAATACATGCACCAAAAAATGGAGAAACTGAGGCCCAAATCATACAGGTGCCAGAAGAAGTCCAGAATCTCTCACAATCTGTTTGGAGTAGTATAGGAAGAATGATGCTACTGTTTCCACTTGGAGGCATAGAGTTGCTGGGTGGAAGGCTTGATAGCAGATTGATCATGTATAAAACCATGGCTATAAGATCTTGTGGGATTGAAGGGATCATATTAGGATTTACCCACGGAAGTGGAGGCATTTGTCACTCTATCTGTAGGAATATTCATAGCTGGGACTGGTAGATTTTCCTTTACTGTCGGAAACCAGAATGCTTGAAAGCATACCCTACTCGGTCACCAGGGGGTAACAAGAATTAGTCATTTTCTCTTAACTTTGCAATGAGGCAAGAAAACAGTGGGATTGGAGGGAAAGTTTCCAGGAATTTCCCATTCCATGAGAATCCACCACAAAATCCCCCTTGGTCAACTTTCTGAGTATTTCAATTATGGAAGGCTCAGGCCACATATAGCCTCTGAATTGGCAGCATCAAGCAAAAAATTCTCCAGAAAGTATTCCAGATCATTCACCTACACTGGGATGTAAACCACTGACAGAATGATACCCTAATTTATGGCCTAATGCCAGATATGCACTGTATCCCTGTTTGAGGGTATGAGCGCACGGCCCCTTGCTTGTGACTAAATGAGGCATGTCCCTTTAAGGAGCTTTTTCTCCAAAGCTTTCATGGTAAATAAAATAACTAAAAGCTTCAGGAGGTTGATGTGGAGCCCTCTATTAGGATGAGACCATGACCCTTTAACTGTAAGGGAAATGAGGTGGGTTCTCCACCCTGCTAACAAAGCAATCATCATTTGAACCTGTAACAGGCTCGGTGGAGATCAGACTTAGTTCCAAGAGGCCAAGGCCACACTTACCCACTGAACCTTAATCCCTTTGATAGTATTTATCGGAGGTTGATCTTTGTGT
Organism: Protopterus annectens; assembly: GCF_019279795.1. Classification (NCBI taxonomy): domain Eukaryota; kingdom Metazoa; phylum Chordata; order Ceratodontiformes; family Protopteridae; genus Protopterus; species Protopterus annectens. The sequence goes on along the minus strand of NC_056732.1, from coordinate 976,269,395 downwards.
GAGCAGCTTTCACTCTCAGTGATCATCCTGGTAGCTGGGTAGAGAAAGGACTCTTCTCCTCAGCATCAATGCTTGGTAATGTTGAATTACTCAAACCTATATAGGGGAATATTTTGTGTTCTTCCCAGAGACAATAAAGCAATGTTTTTGTTGGTCTTGACTGATAATTTGATAGCCACAGAGACACTTGAACTCTGCAGTGAATATCAAAATCAAGATTTATAGAGTTATGACAGGCTGAAAATAAATGGTGAATTCCTGTACTAATGTACACTTATGTAATCAGTTTGTGATGTCACTTTGTATCCCCCATACTAAGTGTTTACATCCTTGATTACGGTATCATCTGTGAAAAAATGACAAACTGTGATTTGTGGAGAAAATGAACCCAAATGTGCTAACCATTAAGAATGGCCCTCACATTACATACATACATCAGTTAATAGTATGAAACATTAGATAATAAACTAATAGGCAAGTAATTAATGCACACTGACCATTCCGCATAGCTACATCAAATTTATTTTGCCATAAAGTATACTGGAGCCAATCTACCATATCTATTCTGTATATTTTCTAGGAAATAGCCAGTAACTTAACTGAATCTGCTATTATGAAGAATAATGACATCAACAAAATATAGCAACTGTATATCACCACTACTGTGCCAGAGGGAAAACTCTTTGTGCTGGCCATACCTTCTTATTCTAGCTCATCATGAGTATAACAAAAGTAATATGTGTGTGAAGCCACTGATTACCATTAAGGTGGTTAAGTCAGGAGAAACAGGACAATTAAAAAATATAGTAAAGTGAAACAAAATGACGGAAGGCTTCCATCCTTTAAACATATTACTTCACACATTATTAATGGACAGTATTGCTTGTAGCACATGAAAACTAGACAACATTGTATCAGTGCATAAGGAAGGGACACTATATTAAATGCAACTATCACAGAATTAGCTTGACAGCATTATTGAGAACGTGCTTTGAAAGATGTCTGCTATTAGTGCTATATAAAGCAAACATTTCTGGTGTGCTTTTTGATCTTAAACAACATGGTTTCATAAAGAAAAGGTCTACCTAGTGGGACTAATGTGGTCAGTAAAGGATAAATAAATGCAATAAAACATAGTAAATATACTAATAAACATGCTTTCATTTTTTGACCCTGTAAGTGAAGGCTTGGATAAAGGAGTCAGTGTTGCTATAGTATATCTGGATCGTTCAAAAGCATTTTTAAAATATTCCTCACCTTACCATAATTGATTCAATAATAAAGCTAGATATTAACCCATTAATTACTGAATGGGGTAAATGCTGGTTAGCTTTTAGATTTTAAGCACATGGTTATTATTATTCTGATTGGTCCAAAAGTCTATTTGGCATCCCTCAATGACTGGGATTGGGCCCTATATTGTTTAACTTTGTATTTTCAATGCTATCTTTGCATCAAAATCACTGGATAACAAAATATGCTAATGACATCAAAACTGGTGCATGCCTAACATCTAATAAATGTTCTCTATTTAATTTATATCTGTCAGATTTAATGAAACAGTTTCATAAAATGCTTTAAAATTAAAATATAAAAAAACAGAGCAGTGAACTTTGGTTCATTTTAACAGAAGTATCTATAATGATGGGAAATTATGAGTTAAATGAGATCTTTGATTTTAAAAATTTAAGTGTCTAGTCCATACCTCTCAACTGTACCAAATTCCTCAGTATTTACCAGTTTTGAGGGCAAAATAATGGGGTGCCAAGAATTCCTGATTGTAGGGTTGCCACCTATCCATTTATTTCCAGACTAGCCAGAAATCAAATTGATTCTCCAGTAGTCCAGAAAATACTGTACAAACTCTGGTATTCTGTTTCAAAAAAGGAAACAGGGTATCAGAGTTTGTTAAATCTGTCGATTTACTATACTTTTTTACAGAAAAGCATAGTAAACCAGCTGAAAGCAGGCATCCGGAATAGAAAAAGAAGGTGTTCCTGTCAGCTGATGGCATAGTGACATCACAAATTGGGCGGAACATGGACAGGAGAGGGGGTTTGGAATAGGCGGGGTTACTGGTGATGTGAGGGGTGTGGTCTTACTCCAGTTTTAGCCACAACGAAAGGTGGCAACCCTACCTGAGTGGCCCCCTTTGATTCTGATTTTTTTTCGATTTTTTTTTTATGCAGCCTGTCAGAGACTCTCTTGGATGTCACTGACATGGGCAACTGCTTTATTTATTTATATTCAACTGCAGGGTTTTTCCTGTTGACTGATTTAAGAATTCACCCTTGCATCGAGTTGCAATTGTGTCTTGCAGAATTTGCTTTTTTTTCCCCTCACCTGTCTATGAAAAAGCTTCTTCCAGGTCAGGAATAAAGAAAAGTGAGCCATAATCAGACATTATTAGCAGGTCTGCAGCATGGGGGTGGGGGTGTAGCATCATGAAAAGCATAAACAAATGTTGAGAGGACATTCTGAATGACTGCATCGGAGTACCTATCTGTTGGATACAGTAACATCTGGACTGAAACAGGGAGAAGCATCATGTGTTTACCATTACCACCTGACCCTGGAGTCTGAGATTTGGAATAGCAGCACAGCCACAGCAGTGAGCAAATGGTGCTATTTGTTTTAACAATTTTAACTTTCAAGCAGTCAAGCTTCAAGTTGTTCAACTTTTGTCTCTGCCAGCAAGTTAACTTCTGCTGCAATGTATTTTGTGACTGTGAGTCTGGTCTGGGACCATCTGCCCAGCACCCACCCGTGTGTCTCCCAGGAAGCCAGGATGAGAAAATGTGTTTTCTCTGGTGGCTCAAGGTAAGTAAAAAAAAAACAAAAAAAAAGTGCATGTATGTATGTATGTATGTATGCCACAATGAAATGAGTTAACTGTAATGCCTATTGCCTATTAGAAATTCTCTGCACTCTGCAGACTGCAGCAATTGTAGAGAAATGGGGATGTCATGCCGGATCATTGTGCTACTCTCTTTCTTCAGGTTTAGTCTTTGTTTAAAATATTTCTTATTAGCAAAGGAATTGTATGATATTTGTAGTGTTCTGCTGTAAGAGGCAGGGCAGGAAAAGTTTAAGTTCAAGCTTCCTGGGAACAGTTCCACAATTTTACTTCTGTTCCGTTCCATTGTCAGATGGGTAATATGGTCCCCGGGCTTGAATTAGCTAAAACGGTAATGCGGGACAGATTATTGTGCTTTCCTGTTGTCCTGGGACTGCTGCTGCTCTTTGCTCAACAGATGTGATCATGTGAGCAGCCAGCATGAATTAATCTGCATAGAAACATAGACATAGCCTGATCGGAACCAGAACTATGAGATGATGATAGCTTGATTCAGGATGTAGAGAAGGAACAGCATTATAGGACATTATTAAGCTAACCACACCTTTCTCTGTTTTTCCTGACTAGTCACATTATTTTTTGAGCTTAGTTTAAACTGCCACAAACTTTGTTATTTTGCATTCCCTCCAGGCTACTCTAGACATTAAGTTTGCAATGTTTTTCGTCTTCCACATACCCCACCTACATTATCAGTTCTGTTGTAGAAAAAAATTTTTTTTTTAATCTTTATTGTTTTGCCATTTTTGAAGTCCTTAGGTAATTAATTAGTACAGTTATTCAGCTAAAAAATAACTTTTTGCATCATCAGGTAGGCATACACTCCCCTTTACTCAATTTGCATCACCACTTAATTATGTACTACTGAGGACTGATCCTTAAAACGAATGCAGACAGAGCTTCACTACCTGGATCATAGTTTTTATTATTGATTTCTGCATTCTGTATTCTGCTGAACAACCACTGTTTAAAACACAGGCTTCTACCTTTGCATCATCTTCACATTTAGCTGATATGAATATTAATATTTTACACAGGATTGCTGCAGATCACCTCTTTAACATTACAAGAAATGACATAACATAGAAATTAAAAAGGTACTAGAAGAAAGTCTAAATCTGTCTAGTCTTTTAGCATTGGGCTCTCACCTCAAATATAGGTATCCCAGTATCCCCTACTTTTTAAATACTTTAGTTGCTTTGCCCTCTACTACTAATACTGGATATGTATTCTGCCTTACCACCCTTTCTATGAAGAATTATTTCACAATTTCTAGATTGAAATTTGTTCTGTTAATCTCATTGTCATGCCTCATAATTACTCAACAGTTCTTCCTATCCAGCCTGTTCTCATCATATATCGCCATTATTGCCATGTGCACATGTGCCATACTCCCCTTGACTCCCCTTTTTTTTAGAAAACAGTTCAAGATCTCTAAACCTCCAGTTACATAACACATTCCCTCAACTCCTTCCATCTTGGTTAACATTTAATTGGGTTTCTTTGTACAGTCTGCATTTCTGTGGAGTCACTTTCTCCACCTTAGGGTTACCCAAAACTGCATACCATACTCCAGCTGTGATCTTACAAGGAGCAATAATGCATTACAGAGGAGGATAACACTTCTTATCCCTAGAAACAACAACCCTAGATGTAATCCCCAATATCAGCCTTGTGTTTATGCTGTCATCTCATGTGAGCTTGACAAATCAGGCTTTTTATAATAATCAGCCCCAAGTTCTAGCCCTTCTCCAGCCTCTTTACTCCAAATCTCCAAGTAAGTGCATCACCATGCATTTAGAAGGGTTAGAGGTACCATCTCTCATATTATTTCTCATAATCTTTTTAGTTCCATAGCAAAGCTAACCCTCATTAGATACCATGCCCAAATTTGCAATTATCTATAAAGTTTAAGTCAGCTTTTCATGTCTTGTTTGACATCAGAGGTGAGCACATTAAATGGACCTTAGACCAGCCCTGAGGGATATCACTTCTTATCTCTGTTCTTCCAGGAGCTCTGTTCAACAGCACCATCTACCTTCTATCGATTTGTTTCCCTGTCTGCATAGTTTGCTGCCCACTCCTAACCCCTAACTTTGGAAGAAACCTGCAGTGTGAGAAAAGCTTTGCTAAAAACTAGATAATCACATCAACATGTTGTTCTTGTTCACCTCTGAGTAACCCAGTCATAAAACCTGATCATGCCAGCCTGACTGTATCTTCCTAGCACATGAATTTATGCTAAAATCCACCAAGCAGACCATTTTGTTTCAGGAACTGCTCAAGATTAGACTTAAAGAGTGCCATTATCATTTTAAATCCCCACTGAATTCAGGCTCATTGTTCTATATTTCCTCCACTGCTCCTTGTGCATCTCTGTAGACAGTTATCACCATTTTTTGTTTCCAGTTGACTGTGACTTTCCATTCTCTTAGAGGCCTGTTAAATGTCTCTGTTAAAAGAGAATTCCAGCAACTGTTTGGGTGAACCTGAGAGCTTCCCATCAGATGTTTTTGCATTACTCTCCCTTGGTGATTAAATCACCACATCACCTCTGCTGCCATGATTAGCTTATCTTACCCATCTCCCTTACATGTCCTATAAACTCAGTGGAGAGCATTAATATAATATTCTTTACCCAATTCCTTGGCCTCCTTAGACTTTGGGACTTTCTGTAGCAGATCATCTGTTTTACCTCCCAGATTTTTTAATCTCTAATATTCCTGAAGAATGCCTCATTTTCTTACTTTATACCTGCTACCAGCCTTTTTTCTATTTTTTTCCTTGATCATCCCTCCACATTTTGCTAATTTGCTACTGGTGTCTGTATTAGTGGCCCATTGTTCCTCCTGTTTTTTTCCTCCAATTCTTTGCATTTTCCCTTTGTTCACAATAGCTGTCTTCTTTTCTCATACTAACCATACTGCCTTTATCTTTTTCTTAACCTTTGCAGCCCACCTCAGTCCATTTTCCATCCTCCCACCATAGCTGCCATTATATTCCACAAGCACTCCATGTTTACACTATTTTTCCATTCACCAAGATCCTCGACTGTTAGCTTCTCTACATTCCCATGATTGGTAGCCACAATTCCAGATTCTCAGCTTTGTGTTCCAGTTTGGTTACCGCAGTTAGCAGTCAAATGCTTTGCATCAGGATATTTCTGAAATACAGGAGGAAATGGACAGTTTGCAGTTTAGTGTTGCAAGTATACAAAGGGGAACCTTGTGTAAAAGTGATGGCTTTTGTTCTAAAGGTTCCAATAGAGCTGGAACAGTTGATACTGAATTTTAGAACCTTTTTTTTAAACTGTGCTGTTAATAAACTACTATTTACTATTACCCTTTTTAAGCCTAACCATTCATGTTCCAATCACTGACTCAGAGGCTCTTTGAGTGTGTGTACCAGTTAATTTATTTTTATAAAATAAAATTGTATTTTAGTTTTTTACACAAGTTCAAACTTTGATGCAGTTTCAAATGTAAATATAAATAAAATACCACTGTTTTGGTTATACTTTGTGTTTAATATTTTGTCTGTTCTTCAGATTGCATTTGAAGGTTAGTTGGTATCCCACAATTCCAATGGAGTGGGTGGGGCTACATAATTATGTACACAAAATTTATGTTAATTAGTGTACAGATTTTTGGCTGGTTGTAGCTGGATTTTTGATGTGTCATAGTTGAGAGGTATGGTGTCAACAAAAGTCCATGTTTAACTTTTAGGAAAAATGCTTATGCACTTGAATGCACTGCATATTTTGTGATTTGTTTTAATGAATATTACTAGAGGATCTCCAATGATTATGGTTTAATTGTTTAGAACTTATGTTAGGCCAACTCTTGATTATAACTCCCTGCACTGTGCTTATATAAAAAGTTACCTCTTAATCATTGAAAGTATGCAAAGGGAGTTTACTAAAAGAATCACTGACTGTAAAGGTCTGTCTTATCACAAACATTTAGGAAAAAACTTAAAAGTATTTTCCATTATTTACTATTGAAATTCAAAATACATTTTGTCTAGCCTATCAAATTCTTTTTGATGAGGAGTTAAGAGTGTTATTAAACATATATTTGCTTCAGTCACTGAGGGTGTCTGGGGGAGGAAATTAGAAGGGTTAGAGCTACAATCTTGTTAGATGTAGGACCTTTGCAAGAACAAAATATGTTAATTTTTTGTGAACTTAAGGAACATACTACCATTAAAGATAACACAAAGTGATTCAGTCATACATTTTAAAAACTCCTTAGATGATTGGATGGATGCTTGTGCTTACTCCATGATTCTAAAGCCTGCATTTTGAATGTTCTATTGACCTCTGCACATTAATTATAGAATATGAAACTATAACAAGGGAATGCAGCTGACCTTTAATAAGAAATACCTGAAAAATTAACCAGTAAAGAATGCTTAGATTCTAGGAACTAGAATAGTCAGAAGTTACTTTAAACCAACAAATGGCTCATTACTGTAGCTTAAGTTAACTAAACCTGATAAAAGGAATCACACTTTAAATACCTATACAGCTGCCTCATTTCCTAACCAAAGTATAGTCGTATAGACTAATGACTAACCTCTTGGATTATAGACCCTATGCTCACTTCATTCCACTTTCCATATGCTTGAAAACTTAACATCTACAATCAAATGAATGAATTCTTAAATAAATATAACATTTTAAACTGCTCACAATATGATTCTATAAAGATTTTAGCACATTTACTGTAGTTCTAACCACCTCAAACGCTATATACAACTGTATACACACATTATACATACACACACACACACACACACACACACACACACATATATATATATATATATATATATATATATATATATACATGTGTATAGAGTGGATATAAAAACTTCACACACCCCTGTTAAAATGCCAGTTTTTTGTGATATAAAAAATGAGATCACAATAAATAATTTCAAAACTTTTCCCGCCTTTAATGTGACCTATAACCTGTACAATTCAACTGAAAAACATACAAATCTGTTAGGGGAAAAAATATAAAAAATAAAAAATGTACAATATGCTGGTTGCATAATTGTGCATACCCTTAAACTAATACTTTGTTGTGTGTGCAAACCCTTAAACTAATACTTTCTTGAAGCACCTTTTGATTTGATTACAGCATTCAGTCTTCTTGGGTAGGAGTTTATCAGCATGGCACATCTTGACTTTGCAATATTTGCCCACTTTTCCTGGCAAAAGTGCTCCAAATCTGTCAGATTGCGAGGGCATCTCTTGTACACAGCCCTCTTCAGCTCACCCCACAGATTTTCTATTGGACTTGGGTCTGGGCTATGGCCGGGCCATTCCAAAACTTTAATTTTCTTCTGGTGAAGCCATTCTTTTGTTGATTTGGATGTATGCTTGGGATCATTGTCATGTTGAAAGGTGAAATTCCTCTTCATCTTCAGCTTTCTAGCAGATGCCTGAAGGTTTTGGGCCAAAAGTGACTGGTATTTGGAACTGTTCAGAATTCCCTCCACCTTGACTAAAGCCCCAGTTCCAACTGAAGAAAAGCAACCCCAAAGCATGATACTGCCTCCACCATGCTTCACCATGGGGATGGTGTTCTTTTGGTGATGTGAAGTGTTGTTTTTGCGCCAAATGTACCATTTCCAATTGTGGCCAAAAAGCTCAACCGTGGTCTCATCAGACCATAACACATTTTCCCACATGCATTTGGTAGACTTGATGTATTGTTTTGCAAATTTTAGCCGGGCATGGATGATTTTCTGTGTAAGAAAAGGCTTTCATCTTGCAACCCTACCCCATAGTCCAGACATATGGAGAATATGGGAGATTGTGGTCACATGTAGTACACAACC